>NW_008751697.1:1775696-1792494 GCF_000715545.1 Opisthorchis viverrini | reverse complement strand
CCTGAGCAAAGCTGGCTTAAGTTTGAATGCTCTATGGGGACGTGCCTTGGCTGCATGTTTTGCCGTCACTGGCAGAAGCATGGTGGGATGTTGGACCGTTTCGTAGGCCATTCGTCACTTACATGAGTTGTCCTACTACAGTGAGTTCAAGTCCTCAACTGAATACAAATGGACAAAAAAATAGCAATTTAAGGGTTTGTTGTGCTCCAGATGTCTATGCTTAGTCCATAGTTTTTTTCTCAGCGATTCAGAGGAGTGTGTAGATAAAATCAAACTATGCCGCAATTGCAATCGTTCTCGTATACGTGTCAAACACAATACACCGTATTCAGATTTTGCGGTGTTTTGTATAGTCAGTAAACTTGATGTTTCTCTTGTTGGTTGCTCCGTTAAAAACATGTTAACCCGGAAGGATCGGACCGATAGTTCGGTTGATAATTACCACAATCTCTCGGGACATGTTGCCTCATACTGGACGGGAGAACATATGAGGTGGTTCTAAACTTACTGGCAGGATATTTTTCTCCTAAGGACGTTTTGATTTCAGTAGGCCACTCATTTCGGCTTGATTTGGGTGCTCACAGTCAGTTGCGTGTGGCGATGAGGCCTTGTTGTTCGGATTCGACACTGAATGATCAGGTATGTGGCCAAAGAGCGGATTTAATTGTTCACTGCATCTTACTGGTCTTATCTTACTCCCAAAGATCGGTTCTTCAGCGCGCGAAAGATACCATAGGGTTTTCTACTGACCGGAAGCACGGTAGTTAGAACGGCATTAGTGCCCTAGAGGGTTCACGGTCAATATTAATGGCGTCTGTAGCGTAGTGATTTCAGTTGCAACAATTGTATACGTTAGACGTATGTGCCCAGTTAGCATGGACAGTTGGATGGTTCCATCGTTGCAATGATACACTTTTCGACGCAACTTGGATGAGGTAGCCTGCTGCACTTTTAGTTTTAGGTTATCATGATTATTCAACGGAGACAGGTTTAATGTTAAAGGATCTACGGCCTGTTGATCGGCTACTGTTCGACTCTTTAGACGGTTCGAGGTGCTTTTCTGGAAACACCAAACAGAGGTAGTGTCTTACATCTGCGTTGAGGTGCAGCCTGATCAAGGATTCTATGTGAATCAAGACTTTTATGGTGCCATTAACTCGCACCGACACACTTCAGACACTGCCATCTTCAAGGCAACTAATTTCCAAAGTCAAATGAGCTTTCACATGCTGCCTTTGCTTGGGTTCATGGTTGTTTCCAATTCGAATTTCAGCACGAATCTTTGTCTTGCGTCGATTGATCAGCTGCATGTCATATTTATGAAGGTGAGTGCTTTGCCTTTGTTCCTAAGTCTGAATGATGTATCTGACCAACATGTGGATCAGAAATCCCAATTATGGGAATGGAGATGATAAAAACGTTCTCTGGGTAGTCGTCATATTCACTTGTTTGGACGTATCCGATGAGCGAGATGGCTCAGTTGTTAGAGCGCGAATTTACTGCCCGGAAGGTCCGTGGTTCGAACGGGTCCTATGCATCTCGACTTTCCCTGTCTAGGCTTGGGCAACCTGACAATATCCCAGCCCTCGTGCTTCCTTCGGGTGACATGGCAACTAGGCACTGAAATGATGGTGCAGCCGAACAATTTATTTTTCATTCCATACACCTATTTTCGGAGTACCTGCTTCATATCATGCACGAGTAGTTGTGTGGGGGAAAGGGATGGAGGAACCTGTGGTGATTTGAGAGGATTGAAGGTAGTCGCTATCACCTAGCTTCGGTACCAAGCGTTTCCAAGATCAGTGCATTGATCTCACCACGGACGTGAAATATGGTGGATATTTGAGAAGAAAATTCGGTGGGTCTTATCGTCTACGAAAACGGATGCGGAGGAAACAAACTAAAGGAGGTCATCGACTAATATGGATAAAGAAAAATCCTCAGAGAAACCTCCGTTAACCTTGTTGTTTTGAAGACACCTTCAAGATGTGTATGAATCTAGCGGTTCATCAAAGTTTTCAACCCATTTCTTTGAGTTAGAATATAGTCCGTCCATTGACAACTCTGTTGTCAGATCATGTGCCATACTCGATCGAAGGCCTTCGAGATATAAGGACCCCTGTTTACTCTCATCGAGAATATCTAGGGCAGACGACTATTTGTTTGATATGCACGCCTATAGTTCTCTGATACTTAAACTTATATTGCAATCGCTCAGGAGGCTTTCATTGTCTTGGTGATGTTAGAGTTATTTGACCGGACGAAGTAGGGATGGTGGAGAGTAGACGGAGGTGCTGTGATGACGCTTGTCAAATCTTCAGGAAATGGCGAATTCGGGCTGCAGATCTGAAAGGCCAACATGGCCGAATTTCCACAAGGTAGGAACGACTGAGTGGTATGTTTAGCAATGGCACACGACGCACAGACAATAGCGACAAATGAGTCCACCTGTTCGCTTGCTAAGGTGTAATTGTTCAGCACGGTATTTCCATATAAAATGCGCTGCTTTTCAACAAGAGACCACCATGGGGACTAAATTACGCCGCGATTTGCATAGGTTGAAGAACTGTCCCGCATCCAAGCAAATTGGACTACGATGTCCTTGGCTCCGCGATGGTTACCCCAATAAAACCATTGCCTTTTGGGTCAGGCTTTTGAGTCTAAGGCTAGATTCGGGGTACCGGAACGAAACATTTCCCCATTGTCTTGTGGGACAAATTTTTAAGTTAAAAGTTCAAGGCGGGCTACCGCAATCAAACCCTCTTGACCTGGGCAACCGACAATTACCGTTCATTTTGAGGCTGTCTGCCACATCCCCTCTCCATCCATCTGATGGCTGACTGAGGTTTACTTAACTGCTGGTGCCCTAACTATTGTTCCGTATCTAAACTTCGACCCAGGCTAATGAACAAAAATACTAGAAGCAGAAGGTCTTGTCCACGATGAAATTCTTCATTTTTCTGTTCTCTGTCACATAGGGCAACAGGAGTCTCTTACTGAAACGTTGCTTCCCATTATTGCCCAAGTTGATCGTGTCTCCGAGTCACGCACACAATACTCCAATTAAATCAAGCATTTCAGTCTGTTCCGAATGCATACGAATGTCTCACACCTTCTTAGGGAATTGGGTTATTCCGATGCATTTGGTATCTATGGCGTGGGAGTTGCACTCAGTCCCAGGGTTGAGAGCGCCTTGCTGGACTGGATTCCAATGATCAGTTGTCTGCGTTGTGTGTTGTGTCGGCAAATACCCCGAATGACTGCAGTGCTGAGATTAAGAAAGGTGGGTTTTATCGAGATCGGCCATGACTGCTTCAGTTAGTAGTAACTGACGATTTATTCGCACGATTGTTAGGTAAGCTGACCCCCAACTCATCGCGTAGAAGAACCTAACGAGCCTAAATGGATATTGGTATCAGCCCTTTGTCATCAACGTTAATCCAGCATGAGATACCATTACCCCAACGCCATAAGGCACCAAGCTTAGGAGGTCTACACCCTGCATTTTTTAAAGGTTGTGAAGCTCCGGTGAACAGATTGACATCTTTTTGGAAACACCATACTGGTGGAATGGAGCACCCAACCGTGATCTCAATACTAAAAATGGTGAAAGTACGTTGTGGCATCAACCTGGTTGTCATGGCATCCGAGGTGCTCTCTGGCATTATTTTGAACTGGTTGGTCGATTGTTGGGAGAGAATAATGCATTAAAATCAAGCCGGATTTCATCTGGGCTGAGGACTGATAGGCTATACCATTACCGTGAGACGCGTTCTCGAGTGACGTCACTCTTTCAGATGTCCAACGCTAATCGTGTTTATTGATTTGAATGCTCTAATATAAAGACTGTCGGTCGTCAGAAATAGTGTTGCCTGATGGTTGAAAATGTTCATCCCATATGGAGGGGTGTATATAAACTCCTGTAGGTGGTTACAAGTACACCACGTTAAGGCTATCTTCTAACCATTTTTCTTGAACCTTGTTATTGATAAACTGCTTGAAACATCTCTACCTGTGAAACTTCGTGGATTGAAATGCTCCCGGGAAGTTAGCTCGAAGACATTTAATACACGGTTGATGCTACTCCCCTTGATTAGGATCCTTGGAGCAAGCTACTTGACGAGGTCGGCGAACAGAACAGCGGTCACCTGATTAACTACCATGAAGACATAGGTTATTTTTAATAACCCGAATAATTCTGTCCTATGGTTTGATGCGCGATCCATATCTGAATAGTATTAGGGGCTGCTTCAAGGCTCGGTTTGACTAAACCCAAATCTCGTGCTTGTAGACGTGATGGATAAATTTATTCACCTGGGTTATTGTATACATCCCTGTGGACTGGCTGGACATCAAATCATTGCTAGAATCTGGAAGTTCGTGGCACCTTTTGCCAGCCTCCAACACATTTGACGTTAGTTTGTCTGTTGGGGTAGAGTATACACTGGTGGTGCGCTATCCATATTGCTTGGTGGGTCAGCAGTTTGTCTTTCATGTGCAAAGAAGGGCAGACCGCACATGACTGGCAAGCATGTGTATGGTTGCCCTGGCTCAGCTGAAGACGCGCATGGTCGTTTGGGACTTAAAATGGGATAATGAGAGCGACAGAACTCTGCATAATCCCTTTTCAACCTCAGATCGAACGGTCTTCGCACTTGCTAACCCACAAAAGTTCACAAAGTCCCTAAATGACACTCATGGGGAATCACTGATGACCTAAATTAACATCATCTTCTTTTCCCCAACCCGCAGTTCATAAGTCTTTGTCCTCTACACCGACGAACAACAACCTTTGGCATTCTACGCCGTTTCTGTTTTCTGGTTAAAGATCTCGCTGCTTGGTTTTCTTGTTGCCACAAAACTCGGCCAACCTAATAACTCACTCGTTTAGCCCTACAAACGTGTTCACTAATTACTGCACTGATTATTCACCAAAATTTCTATTCATTCACCAGTTTCCGTTTCATTGTCACATGTACAGATGTGTGACACTCATGCGTAGGCGCAGATGCTGACTCAATAGTTATTGTGAAGGACGATGTGTTGTCAACGAAGGTAACATCTTACCCTGGCTCAGACCAATATATGGGAAGGGTGAAAACCATCGACAGAGTGAACAGGCATCAACCAAGTTAAAAATTGTTAGCACAAGGTCGAAATATTCGTCAGGACTTACACGGTGTTTGCGAGTCATGCGAAGATAAGATGTGATCCCGCTCTGTGAGTCCCAGTTGCTATACAGAACCTTTCTGAATACAAAGTTGAGATTTTGTTTTCTAACAACATTAGAGGTAGCTAATTTCATAGAACTAGTTTCTTCGGCAGCCTTGATTAACTTCGCACATAGGTTTACAGGCCGTTGGTACGTTGATACAAGATGCCAAATACCATGTAAGTTCTAGTGAATATTTTGATCCTTTTTCTAAAGACCTCTATCTTGGTTGATACCGATTCACTGTGTATATTGGTTTTGTGTCCTGCTTATTTGTATGAGGCAACTAAAGAGATACAGTTGGGTGTGCTATGTCGTTCTCGATGGGACAATTAGACAAGGCTAGTGTGCTCAAATGGTCCTCAGTTTTGATATTCTTCAACCGAATGTACAACACAAAGTCTGCCCTGGATCCAGTGGGACCGATATTCAGATACTTTTCTGTGATATGGTACTATCTTCACTTAACATATTTTCAGCTTGCTATTCGAATAAGAATTTTTAATGAAGATTCTGGGACTACCTCTACTCAATGGGCGTCAAGCTGAGGAAACCGTTTTCCAACGAATTTTCATCAACCTTGTGGGTAGCACATACCAAGGTGTGTACAACATGCTTGTCTGAAGTTACTCTCTCTGCTAACTCCGCACTGAGAACAGACCGCCACTTCCCTAATTGCTTATTAGGTTTTCGCCCCTTTTTGCGAGAATTCTTTTTGACACAGATGTTTTGTTGTCCCTTCCAGGTTTTCACACTGCCATCTGTCCGTGCCTTGAAGTTCTGCTGCATTTCTACTTCCCTGTTATGTGTCGTTTTGCTTCTCATTACGTTCCTCCGTCGTGACTTGGCTGGTCATCGGTATTTTAAAGTAGCTTATTTGAACCCATGGACAGAATCACGTACGGTCATAACATCTCAGCCGTCGCTTCCTCGGATCCTTCCTCTTGATGTGGTGAGTTTATTCAATCACCCAAGGCCTGTAAAGCCTAGAGCATTGATTTAGTTTTCTTCTACTTGTATTTCCCATAGATGTAGTCACACTGTAAAATTGTCAGTATATGCCCTATTTTACGAAGCCCAGTGCCAGGTTTTCGTCAGTTACTTTTTCGCACTCTTCAAATCAAATTCGCTTTCGTCGACGTGATACACCTGGATGCTCAATCAACTGTCCTCAATTTCGAATACCGATGAACAGATACACATAAAGTTGCTGCCTGGAATCCACAGTTATTGATGCCGAAAATTTATCATGTTATACTTCGGGGAGTTGGGTCAGTTATAGCTAATCTAGTGAGCATATGGCCCACCTATGGGGCCCACAGATGTCATTCTCTTATATGTAGAATTCACTTTTTAATGAGGATTCGGTTATTCCTGAAAAGCAACCCACTGTGTGTTCTGTCCTGTTTGGGACTTATTCCTGGGGTGGGTCTAACCGGACGAGGATGACCACGGTTAGGTCTACAACAATAATACTTCTATCGTCACGTGATCATTTCTTAACTTAATGAGGTTATCTCGTTTCGGACGGAATTTATTCGCCAAAACCAACTGTGTGCGCGAGCACTAGCACACATGAACATCACTGGTCGCTCAATCATCGGTAATGTTTTTCATATCTCTAGCCAATATCATCAAGCTAGACCAGTGCATTTGTACGCAATTTCAGCTTCCTCGCTGCGGTCACGTTGCGCAGCTAAACAAAACGGTCATAAGGGCATTTGGCAACTCGGAAGGATATAATGAGTAATTTTACGGACGTTTTGTCTTATTCATGTGTTTTGTAGGAGGTTTAGATCATCCGACCACAGTAGCAGACAACCAGTGTAAGCAAATCTTCATATCAGATTGTGTATCCTATAATAAGTTGCCGGTATAATTCGGCAGTGCTATGCAGTGGTCAGTGGTTTAGTGATTCTTGAAATGATTCGATTCGAGTAACTTGATAATCTGGAAGCCTATTCCTATCATGAGACCCTTCTGGCCGCTTGATTTCTATTTTCACCGTTGCTTGATCTTGTAAACTTTGTCGACTACTTTGTAGTACCACTTAAAATGCTGTTTCGGCCGTCTGTTTAGTCTCACTGATGTTATTTTACGATTTTTTATTCTATGTTGTCTCTGTATTCGCAGCCTTGCCCGGTTCCTCCTTCCAGTGATTCAGGTGAGTGGTTCATGCTGTTTTCCGTGATAGTTCTGTTCAGTTCGCTTTTTCGTGGTTTACGCTGTGGCATTTGTTCGTGTACATATGTTAATTTGGCTAGCTGAGTCGAATTGCCCTTAACCATTCATGAGTTGCAGTCGCAGTGTTCATCAATGACTGATGTGTGAAACTCTGCTAGCTTTACCTACGCTCATGAGAAAATAAAGCAGCAGTTTGTAGTAGTGTACAAAGATAGCTCTCTAGCACTGTTTCATTAACACGCGTTTCAGTTTGGCCGTTCTCGCCATATGATTGCAGTAGAAATGTTGATACTGAAGAACAAGTTGCTATCCAGGGATTAATGAATTTGAAACCAACGACACTGGTGGGCTCTCCAGCCCTACAAACTATCCATGCTTTTTGCTTTGATGTTGTCCCAGATGGCGTAACTGCATCGGTTTAAAGGGCGTACGCTTTCATTTACTCGGTTATACGATACATTAGTTACCATTCTTGTCGTGAGTGTTATCCGGAAGTCTGAAGCCAGATGCTTCCCAACAATCGATGAAGCACGATTTTTGGTAATACTGTCAGTTCTGCTGATGAATGCTATTGTCCAGTTGTGTGACCTGATTTTACCTGAAACTGCAACGTAATTTAAGGCATACTGACACTCCGCGCGTGCTGTAGCTAATCAAATATTACTAGAAGGGAAAGAGCGGTAAACCCTGTTGCTACCAAAGGATGGGAAACGTTCGAATGGTGATGTAAATGCTTGACGATGAATAGGCTCTGATATAAAACTCACTCAGTCTTGTGCTTTCAGCTGGTATGCATCTTGTTTGTAGCATTCACTTCACAGCAGTTTATTCCTAACGCTGCACCTCCCAAATGGGGACCCTTTCTCCCTTTCTCGTTGGACTTTTTACGCCCATAGTAGAGTAGTGGTTGCTAGAGTGACTTTCACTACCAGCATTGCCCTCAAATGATAAGCACAGTAAAGTAAATGTGTGCCATGTCGGCATAAGCTGGTCGATCAGCAGAACGGAGGTGTTTACTCACTATCCATTCAGGATCTGGACTCGTCGTTAATTCCTTCATGACTGCCAACGGAATGTGTTGTTCCGTTATTGCGCATAACTCTTGATTTGCATCGCAACGTGAGCAGACGAGCTGATTATTGTTGCAGAATTTATGAGTTTTGGTTGGCAGCTGATGATTGGTGGTTTGATATCGGGAAGCCAAGATAACAAATTAAAATTCACGGTAAAGGTCAGTGCACAGCTTTAATATGGAAAATACATTCCGAGTCTTCCACAGTGTTCTCTGTTACCAGCTAAGACTGACCAGAGTCCGATTTTCGACGGTTGTCTGAATGGTCTTCATTAGGCTGCGTGCACCTGCTGTGGTCGCAGGAACTAGTTGTACGAAAAATAAAACTTTTCCATTCCACCTGCCTAATTACATGGCCACGAACTGGTGATTTCACCTACCCTCGTTTGTTTCAGGTCAAATGATGACGATGATATTCATTGGTTAGCACCCTAACCGGTTTAGAAACTTCGCCTGTAGTTCAGATTCGTATCCACCTTACATGTTTACTGTTATGATGGCATGATTGTCAAGCAAACACAGCGACCGTAGTTTCGTAAGATTGTGATAATTGAGTGGTTGGTCTTTGACTCATTTTAGGTCTTTGAATCAGCTTTGCTATGTGTTGCGCTTTCGTCGACTAAACCGGTGTAATGCCTTCCGGATCGCACATCGACATGCTCACGAGCTACAAAGTTCCCGTCCGCACCACTCAGAAAGTTTGGTGGATGTAGTCTCCCGTGGTAGGAACGGACAACAAGCCGCAAGATATTTTGGGATAGATTGCGGGTTCAGTCCTATTAACGGGAACCTTTCGACTTGGTGAAACAGTACGTCAGCAGTGCCTATGACATGAAGCAGACCACTGGATTTGGATTGACGGCATATAACTTTTCCATGGTTACGATTTCCCTTGGCGAGGAACTCTTTCTTTTGACGAAGCCTCGCTCTGGGGTTGCTTCTTCGAGAAAAGATTGTCTTTGGAGAAAATCCTGTCACCAAAATAGTCACTCCAATGGAAGTGCGCCCACGTAAGCAGTTAAACTGAACCCGGGGAAAATTAATAACCCCTGCTTCAACCCAAACACGAACCTAATGGGGTGACTAATTCTGGCCGTATTTTTGAGCGACTATATCGTGCATCAGTATCAGCTCGTTTTAGGATTGCCTCGGACGGCAGCTACCAGGACAGCGACTGACAGATCTGCTCGAATCGTGCCCTCGTGCTGTTTCCACCGACAGAGTATATTATGAATGGGTGAACCGCTTTTTTGAAGACCCCAGAATTTCGTGCATCGACTAATTTTAACTCCTTTCCACAATGCATTCAAATTTATGAAAACCCGACATCGAAATTCTTTCGCCTATTTGTTTATTAATAGGGCCGAACCTAAGTGATGAAATGCAGTAACTTGTATCTTATTTAATTTGGAGGTCGCACAAGCACGTCTGCATAGACAGGACAAGGTTTGGTCTTCATGGAATTGTTTTACGGTACAAATATGTCAGTCAGATTGTACAGTATGGGTTCCAACTACATACCAGAGTTTCTTTGTAATACCCACTGATGCGACAAATCGACTGCTAATTCAAAGGGTAGAAGTGACAAAGTTGATCTTATAAAAGTAAACCTAAACTCTATGTAGAATCGCTGTTTCAAAATGCTCCATGCCAATGGCAGTGAAGCATATCCTTTTGATTTTGAGCTCCATTCCCGTCATAAATTTGCGATTCTGTTACGTGGATGAACTCTGAATCTTCCTCTGCCGGTGACTGTTTCGCATTTCCACCACAAGTGTGAACCAGAGACGAGAAAACTTGCATTGGTTTTGGGCGTCTTTGAGCGTTAAATAGCCAGGCTATCATTGGGTGAGCATCCGATAGAAAGCTCTGTGGTTGGAGTCCACACAAGTGTGAACCAGAGACGAGAAAACTTGAATTGGTTTTGGGCGCCTTTGAGCGTTAAATAGCCAGGCTACCACTGGGTGAGCATCTGACAGAAACCTCTGTGGTTGGAGTCCATTCAGAGCATTTTTATTACTTTCGTCAAAGCTCAGTTCATTCAGCATCATCTCAATTTCTGTGCTCCCTTCGAGCCGCCCGACCAAATAGTGCACAAAGAGTTTGCAATGTGCGCTTATGTATTCTCAGCAGTCGGGGCTGAGCGTTTTTGCCTAACTATTCCGCGGATGGACCATTCCCACATCAAACGTGCCTGGCACTTGAGACACTTTCATGGAGCCCACCATTGTTTATGTTGTATGTTATGAAAACAAAGGTTCGCCATAAGATACCGACTGCTAAATCCAATCATTCTGATGGATTGGGCTTCGTAACCACTCACGCTTCTGAGAGACTGATTTTCAGTCGGCCGGTTCGCCGTACAAGACTAGAGAGTAGCGACAAGATCAGTGGTGAAATGATCGACTTGAGCATAAATGTGAACCCATTTTGGCATACTTCAGGAATTCAAAGTTGCACCTTTCTCCACTCTTACACAGTCTTCAACGAAGAAATTAGATTCCAGCAACGTTTATGTTCCTTTTAAACACCCGCCTTAAGCGTACCAGCGTTGAAGTGCAGATGTTCGACTTTCCTAGCGAACATTGGAGAAACGGAAGGCATTTCGGCGAATCAGTTAATTTGATGTGCAAAGGATTTCGCAGTCAACTTAACACCCCACATCGTTCGTAATTCTCGTTGGCAAAATGCTCACCCTTGCGAACACAAATTACCTCCCTTGTGTTTTTACTCCAATGTGTTGTATCACAATTTCACGCTTTCCATCATTCTTTTATTCTATCTCAGTTGGAGCAATCACAGTTTCTCTTGAACCGCCATCCTGGGACAGTCTACTCATAAAATACGTGGAGTCAGAATCGAATCGCTCATTGGCAAACCTTGTTACCCCGCTGGTGCCATCAAGTACGGTCGCCGTCACACGGACTTCCTCGGATTCGGGGATCGTTTATTCTCTCGGTGTCTGGTCTCCCATAGAATGTAGTCCCAAACAAACGGTGGCTGTCATTCTGCCATACCGTGCACGGGATGAACATCTTCGTATTTTTCTCAATCATATGCATGGTTTTTTTCGGCATCAGCGGTTGCGCTACACTATTTTTGTAATTGAACAGGTGAGGACTTATTTTTTTGCCCGTTTCATAATGGTTGACTGCGCTAGCCGTCAACTAAGAGATGAGCGTTTTGAATTTACTTGTTTTTGATTGGTTCTGCTTAGACTTAGCATGTCCTCGGCTGCCGTTCTTTTCGAATTGATTGGGCCGCTCCTCTGCTTCCTTTTTTCCTCTGTTAGAGATGAGGCACAGAACTCCTTGCCACACAAGACGTCATACAGGTTTGTTATGGCTAACTTCCACAACACACCGAATCTGGATGGCAATCTGCGTAGTTGTAATCCCTAAACACTTGATTTATATATTTTTATACGGGAAATTCCCAAGGCCGTCTCATGGGTGAAGCGATTTCGTTTATCGGTCATCGCGGGCATCGCAGTCACTCCAAGAAGTTGCAAGTGGAACTTGTAGTACCCACAGTAAATTCAACTGCGAATTTTTGTTTTTGAACCCCGATTCATCAAACCACTTGAGCTGCTACGCTTACCTAAGTAAAATCCATCCTGGAAAGTTGAGAAATCGTCGTACGGATACTCCGTCCTTGTTGGAAATCACTGTCAGTGTGCATTCCGTACCTAAGAATCAATATCGACTACCTAATTGGACTTCGCTATGTTGTAGTGCAACGTATGCATTCCTCTATCTGACTTTTCATCAAATAACTTGCGAATTTCGGTTTGACGATGTGACCGCGTGAGAACCCACCGCTCATAGCGTCTTCTTTGAAACTAACACCTATAGGAAAACTCTGGTGCACCACTCCGTGTCCCTAGAAGTCGAGGTCCGGACCTTCTCAACCACATGTTGAGCAATATGACCACTTTGACATTTCTATAAGGTTTTTATCGTTTTACCATTTTAGTAGTCACCTTTGTGTTCCTTGAATTTTTGGTTAAAAAATTAGTCCTCGTCTCCTCTATATTCACTGTATGCGTGTGTGTACTGAAGCTTCCGTCGACGCTGACACCCATTTTGCGACCGGCGAGAGTACTTTGGGTAGTCGCTTATCCTGCAGTATCGTACACGAGAAGTTTTTTTGCTAACCTTTGATTTACCGATAGGCCTCAACCAAATCCTTCCTTGTTTTTTTTACAAACCACGCACCGCATTTTGTGAAACTACCTGCTTATTGTTCTTCGGAATGTGGGTTTGAGGGACCTTACGTTTTCATGCAGTATGTGTATTTGCTACGGGATGCTCGATTGAGTTGAAAAACCGAGCATGCGAATACCTGTTACTCATCTGAGATGCTGATAATTCAGTCCATCTGTCAGTAGGCGATTTATTCTACCTCCTGTGGATGAGCCTTTAAAAGGTAACATTATATCATTGACGGTGTGTTTGGGACCACTCCAGTTTGTTCAGTCCGGTCTTGCGGCCACTTTTGTTGCCATCTTGGCTATGGGACTCTGATTCAACTCCGCATCCGACCAGAATCCACTGTATGAAGCCGGTACTATATTTGTGACAGTATTGTGAATTCCTGAACACATGCGTTTCCGTGTTTTGTTGTTTTCGAGGAACATCATGCAGTTTGAGTGGTTCGGACACAAGTGACTGTATCGAATTGATTCGGCTAGCGTATAATTAGTAAGCTGACGGACACCTGACCATGACGCGTATTCTAGCCTCACTTCTCTGGCTTAATACCGCATGACTTTCACCCGAATATATTACTATTGTTTGAGGTTTTCAATACGTCAATTCTGCACTTGTTGTGACGAAGTTATGGTGTAAGCCGTGCATTAAGTTGTCAGTTTTGTTATTGCTACGTGGAATTTCGACCGCGTTAAATGTGACTGTTGATACCTCTCCGAATGCGAGAATCGCCGTTTTTTAGTGCACAACAGATCGATCGAGTTTGTTTTTTAGTGTCGTTACGCCGCTGAACGCAATTGGAGTTAGCTTTATGCAAATATGGGTGAGCTAGGCGTCATCTATCGAAACGTTTCTAGTCATACATGTACTAATAAACCACTTTACGACAAGCCGGACTTCAGCTTAGATTCGTGGTTCCGGCAGTAGCGAGTAATGGTCAAACACTGGGGCATCTCAACAAACTGCTTCACCCAACAACAACATACAAATTCGTAGCTCACTGCGAATTCGCCGAAAATAACAGGTCGGTTGATTTCAGCCTAAATGGTGCGCTTCGAGATCCAGTCCTTTCCTCGGTGCGACTTAGTCTCCTAGGTGACTAGCATCATCATCATGTATCATCATACAAACTGTACGAGCCCATTGTGTACGAAAATTATCAAACAGTGCAGGATATCCATTGATTTATTGGCGGGTGGTGTCAATAGTGGTTGTCCCTTTTCCGGATGATCAAGGAAGATAGTGCCGTATTTTACAACGGGACCAATGGTCAGGTGGGGTCTGCTCGTAGGAGGGTATGTTCTGGCCCTGCTTTGTTCCCTGCCTCTGTTTCTCTGAAGGAATGGGAATCCTCTTTGCATGAGGTCCCTGTAGATTCCACTGGAGCGTAGTTAGCTTAGTGATCTCCGTGTCGGTCTTTTGAGTGCGTAGTCCACAGGTACTTCTTATGGTATTGGAAGCGCATGACGCGGAATCGAGTGAACTCAGTGCGTTTAAGTATTTTGTTACGACTTTTAAAGGGAGGGCCTTGTGCTACTTTCATAGAATATGGAGGGTTGAGGTTATTACATAGTCCAATGTGGATTATTTCAGTATTTTGTCAGTGGGCCCTCGGAAGCTGTCATTGAACATCTTTAATGTGCTGTTTGGAATCAACTATCGGTTTATATATGGCTACGATGGTGATGCTGAGTGATTAGCTCTTGAATATGGTCCGATTATTTTCTTCATCCATGTTCAATTTAGTCATTAAGGAGGTAATGAAGTGAACCCTGGAAGGTGTCCAAAACTCCGATGTTCAGATATCTCGGAGCGATAACGTTGTCTACCTGGAATATACGGACCCTTTGTTCTACATTTGAAAAAGAGCAGGAAGCGCAAGATTTACCAGAAAGGTTGGGCAGGGTCATCCAGTCCTCCAGCATGTGCGTAGCGTCCTAAAGTGCAGAGTCATGCTGAGGAAGTACAGTCTTTGAACATGCCTCCGAGAATTCAAGGAGTGTCACTGTAGTTTGTGGATTCGCATTCGCTCTGACGGTAGTGTGATAGGCTAAGTCAAGGCGCGAATCTCGAATGCCAGAATTGTGTTTGCCAATTTGTACCACTTCTGGCATCAAAAGGGCTGATCACTAGATCTCAAAGAATGCGTTTATGAGAATACGGTGCGGACTTTATTGTAGGGCTGCATGAATTAACTGATTCGTGCAAAAGATCTGAGACCTCTTCAAGTTTTTTTTATTACCGATGCTTCATAAATATAGTTGGAACCAGCGCATTCGGGAACGGGGTGATCAGAAGATGAGCTTTGGTGGAGCAGACGACACTTCCGTCAGAGAATATATCTAGCACTGCAAGCTAAGATGGCTGGGTCATGTTACTAATGCCAAGTCACCACCTAAAGAGACAAGCACTGATTCCGTTTCGTCCTCAGCCCCACCCGGTCCTTGTTCGAGAGTGCACAACCAAATGCGTACTGAAATACAGCAGTAAGCAGGGCTTTGTCTTGTCTGTTGAACTAGAGTTAATGGGTTGAGTTGAGTAGAGGCTATCCGTGCTTTCCGATGAACACTCACTCGTTATCTTGGATCTCTCAGCAAACTATTCTGTTTATTCGGTTCACTCTAAATTGTTCAGGTTAGCAACTACTCGTTTGAATGGGTTCATGTTTACCATGTATTCAAACGATAGGCATCTTTTCATTTGCACTAATCAGTATTCTTTGGGTTGTGTCAACACACTAGGGCTCTGTTCTTCACGGTGCCTCGTCCTGTTTGCTAGTTTAACCGCTTTCAGGTCATTTCGACTGTATGCGACCTGCTGGAACACGGTACTTTGAGCTAAGCGCTCACGTGGACGGAAAACGAGGGAAATTCGACTACTGCCCTTAGTGTAACCTGTTCGAATTCAAATGAGTTGCGTCTCGAGTGCAAAATGCTTTCGATCTCAGCGTGTCTCATTTGGTCCCAAGCACCGTTATCGTTCATGTTTATCTTTCAAGTTGCTTGTTGTCGCTGGGACAAGAGGTCGAAGTACTTTAGCGGGAATGTGCCAAATTTAAGGAATTGCTGTAGTAAAGTTCGAGATATACTTAAGAGAAGTGAAAAGGGTTTACGTTTGGAACTAGCTTGTCATCTCCGTTTTTCGCTGTGTTCAGTTGATTGCGTGGTAGGCGCTCAACTCAATGTCCCATACATAGTTGTTTTACCCATAATACTATCCGTCGCAATTTATCAGCATCAGGTCAGTGCTTGATCACTTTTTATTGTTCAGCTCCTGATTCAGCTGAATAATCTCATCAAGTTATGTTGTTTACTCATTGCTGCTTTGATTAAGTTCACTGTATACGACAGTTTATTTCGAACAGTTGGCCTCTATCTTTGTGTGCTGCTTGTTGTATCCGGTAGTTGTGGAACGCCCCGCTCCACAGCCATGTGAAAAATTGGTCAACTTGAGATATCCATCTTTCGGCTGAACACTGATGACGCTAAAAATGACTAGTTTACTGTTCTTGTGTCAAGCTGATACCATTTTTCCACTGGTTAAGGCGTGAGTCTACTGACTGGAACGTCCGTGGCTCGAATTCAACCCCGGCCACTCGACTGCTCCTGTCTAGGCTTTGAAAACCTGGTAATATCTCAACCCTCGTGCCTTTTTCGGGTGGCACGGTGGCTAGGCATTGAAAGAGTGTTTCAGCTGACCTGGAAGGGGGTAGCAAACTTAATCTGATTGGTTCACTTTGTCGACACGTATGTGGATGATCATGATTTGAAACCACTCTCAAACGCCTTATAATTAGTTGCTTCTCATGATGTGCCGTGGGCTATTTATTTTACTAATAATTGCACAAGTATGCTTTTTCTCAACTGAAATATACTTTCGTCTACCTGGGCAGGTTTGAAAACATGATGCCAGATGTAGAAGCACTGTGAGGCTAAGTTATCGAAAATTGCCTTTTCTTATTATTGAATTAGACGTGAGCTAACTGAACACGCTACTGAAGACCGTTTGCACTTTAACCACAAACTGTATGCACACAGATACGTTTTTGATGCAAATTTTCCGCGTGAGCCGCTTACGCATCAAGTTTCAACATTATATATATATATATATATATATATA
>NW_008751697.1:1722831-1775106 GCF_000715545.1 Opisthorchis viverrini | reverse complement strand
TTCAACAATATATATATATATATATATATATATATATATATATATACGCGCATCCGTTAGAAACGTATGTATCATGCGTTCCAACCTTGCATTCTTTTGGAAGGCTTTTTTCATAGTTAATTCCATAACTTTAACTCCCCATTTTTACTTTGTCTAACCGGACAGTAAATTCATTTCACCTTTGTCACGGATTTCTCCCTATTATGGGCAAGTATAACTCCATTTTTCAGTTATGTGCAACCACCAGTCATGTTCCTCGTTGGTTGATTTACTGCATCTCTGTTTCACTCGTCTTTCTATGCCTTTCCTAACTTTCATCTACTCCCTTGGTTCTAGTTAGGCACAACACATTTCAATCGCGCCGCTCTTTTCAACATTGGTTTCTTGGAATCCACTCGCGTTGCACACTTTGATTGCTTTATCTTCCATGATGTGGACCTCCTACCACAAGACGACCGCATCCCTTATCAGTGTGGTAAACAACCTATACATCTTTCTGTAGCGGTCGACAAATTCGGTTACAGGTATGTTATAATCTGGTTAACTCAATTGCTTACCTTTGGTTCTATGTTTCTGCAAGTGTCGCTATTACTCGTAGATTTCTATGATTTGTACTGGTCACTCTCGTTTTAACATATCTCCTCTTGTCCTAGCACAAATATTATACTGAGTCCACACCACAGACCGGAAGCACTTGACTCGAGTTTCGCTCCGTATATCCTTGGTCCTGTCAGGATGTAACCCCGGATTTCTGATGTGCAGAGTGACTGTGTTGCTGATGTTACCCCAGCACACACAGGACGCACCCCATTTTTTCCATCTGAATAGGCCAGCGTGTTCACAGAATAATTGTACCAGGAAAAATGGAAGTGACGTGAATACCGGTTTATGAAGTTTGAGCATCCGCCTTGGTTTCTTTTGTGCCAACGTTAACACTGTTACAACCACCGCCACGGGGTCACCACTATAATCCAAGCACGATGTCTGAATATTCTCTTCGCAGTCTCGTGCTCTAACGTGGGCAGCGGAGCGCTGCGAAAAATTAAAATTTGTATCTGTCTATTTTGTGCGAACCTATTTGACTAGTTCAAACTTAACTGCTGTCCCAAAACCATTATTCAGCCAGGATTTTTGTTATTTAAGAATGAACATCGTTCGTTCTTATGCTGGCAGGTGGCAAGACCAACCGGGTAATGCGTTGTAAGAATCCCGCACAAGAAGCGGACTGATTTAAACCGCTTATCTTAGCTGAATTATATACTTCTCAAAACCCATGGCCTCTTTGATTACAAACACCTCAGAAGAGAGTTTGTTCGAACTACTATGTGTGGTTGGCTGACAGTTTGTGGTCGAGTGCTGAGAGGTTTGTGAAAGCAACCCAGCGTCACCTTCCTTTTGCACTTACGAAATCTGCTCGTTAGTCTTTGAAAAGTCAAGTGTGGTGTTTTTGCTTTACTTCAAAGATTTATCTACTTATTCCGCCCGTTATTTTGGCACCCCGACTTGTCACCTCTGTCGATTCACGCTCAACACACTTTTCTACTGTTTACAGACTACTGTATGAACAATTATTCGGAGGTGCTGTGGCTTTCAGCAGGGAGCAGTTCGTTCGTGTACGTGGTTTTTCCAACGTCTACTTTGGTTGGGGTGGCGAGGATGACGATATGTTTGGTCGCGTACGTCATGCCGGCTATTATATCTTTCGACACTCGAACCAGGTTTCCAGATACACCATGATCAAACATTCTAGCGAAAAGCTTAACGAGAAAAACGAGGCTAGGTTAGTTTGCTTTCGAATAATTCATGTTGTAGTCTGCCGGTTTTCTAACTACGCAATGAATGCAGTGTGATACGCGCTATGCCATCACATTCCCTATTACTGACTACACTCGGTCAGAAAGATTGCCCCTGTCGAAATCCCTGTGGTCCCTTCCGGGGATATAGTTCCAAAAACGATGGCGAGGAATCCCGGCTATCTACGTAATGTAATGCGAGGCTGATTCCATCTTCTTTTTCATTTGTAGGCATTATAGGAATAACCATTTGCACCATTTCAATGAGTGAAATCTATGATAACCTATCTCAAGTTTTTACTGGCGGTACCGAGAGATGACCCCCGTAGGTTTCCCACAACATGACCCCTTTCTCTATTACTCTTCAATGATAGCAAAGTAGCTTTCTCACCACTTCATTTATTTAATTTGAGATTTGCAAAGTATCTCAAAAAGCATCTCTGACCAATTAAACCCAACCCGTATTGCTTGTATACTGATTAAAATACAAAATGTTACATGTTGCTTTGGATTTTCTTTACGCATCTTTCGTTTGGTGTGAGTAGGTTCACGCGGCAAAGGTGCTGTGATTGCCGTATCTTACGCAAACAATGTTAATGGATCCAGTGACTATCGTGACAAACGTTTGTGCTCAGTGTATCCATTTTAGCTGATTTGGGTTGTGAACAGTATTACTTTTTGGGCTACACATTGCCGTTTCTCGCACAATTCCATATCGCAAACATACTGTACGATAGATACGTCGATTGAAATTACGTAATCTTCGTGTGCCTACCGAGATGCAGTTCACCTGTTTTCCAAACTACTCAGTTAGTTTCCAGTCACATGTTACTCCGGTTGTTTCTCGATGTCAACATAATCCGCACTAATTTTCCACTTATTTTTGCCTTGAAACCAAACTATGAATTGGGCATCAAGCAGCGAATGCCGTTAGGTTGTGCTGTATCTTAGACACTTCTCAACTGTTGTCCCTAAGTGGTCATTGTTTGTACCATATTTGTTCTTGAAACCTCAGTCATTTGCGTAGTGCGGATCATCATTAGATTCATTGTGTTGGGTCCGAAGTTCAACAGCTGTTCGGTTTTTCGGTTCTTATTCTTAAACAGACACTTGACGCCAGCGTGTAGTAATGACGCAACCCCATGTAGCTAATTTGCCTGCATGAAGCTATTCCATAGGTCTCTCGTCGAACGTGACGAAGCGTCTTTTGTAAGCAATCAACAAAGAACTTACAGCACGCTCGTTCCAGGTTTCACTTGCTACATTTTCACCTGTTACTTGTTTGGGTAGGACTCAACCGCTCTAGTCCATGTAAGTTGAGCTTGCGAATCCTTGGATTATGTTCGTACTAATTCTAATCTGACTGTTTGCTTACCGTTTCGTCTAATCTTGTTCACGTTGGGTTTTGTACTTTTCACGATATTTGTCATTTCGTTGTACTCATTTTTATCATGTGATTTTCGGCACACCTGACCTTTGTACAACAACAGCGAACGCGGCCCCGGAGAGTTGAGCGCTAAACATGCATATCGCTAACATACTCTGTACCTGCGTCAGGTCCTGTTATATTTCGCTCCCCTTGGGGACTGGTCTCCCCGGAAGTACTCACAGGATTTCCATAGTCCGTTGCTCGTTATTTTGTCAACATAGTGGGCGTAATTTATACCACACGTTTTTTTGTAGTTTTTCTCCCCTCACCGTGTAAAACTCAAATTTACAGCATAAACAACACTGAAAGTAGCTGTTCACTGGATTATTCTTCAATTTTGATTTGAAATACACAGCGTTTGGTGTGCTGAGAAGCTAAGCGTCCATTGCAACCGAAACGCAAACTAGTATATTTCAGGTTATATTGCGTAATTTCTAGTTGGTGCAGAAATTTCGCCCTCAAAGTTCGTCTCACGCCCGCGATTCCTCTCTTCAAACTGTTCGATCTTTGAAATGATCATGATATCGTGTTAGTTCCCACGGGTTTTTTCTCGGGTTTATTTCTGTATATTTGTGCAAGATAGTCTGATAGTCAAATTTTCGATAGAGTGAGAAAGAAACGACGGCTCCATCAATCAGACATTACACATTGTCATCGTTTAATTTTTCCTACTTGCTCTGCGCAAAAGTACAGAACTAGGCAGTGTTTAACTATTCGGATATACGAATCAACTATGATTTCCGTCTCTCACTTACCTACCATGTCTTGATCTAGGTTGGGACTAAAATCCATACATTTCCTCCGGTTTCTCGATACCATTCCAATTGCGAGCTAAGCCATCTGAACAATTCCAGCTTCACCTTTTATCATCACTGGACATCCATTTTTTCATTCTTGCATCCATAGGTCATGACCTACTTACATGGCTCTCCGTTTCATCTGTATTCCAGGCTATAAAATACAGTTCGTCCAGCTTGTAGACACGCCTCAAAGCCTTCGTTCTATAAACAGTATACTCATTATCCGGCTGTTTACGACCCTCAACAAGTTCCAGTTCATTCACGGCGTTTCTTGAAGTCTTACCATAAATCTCCATTCAACCCGTAGCCTATTTTGGCACCCCATCAGCGATACGTAGATCCACATGCTAACCTTCGACGAAGTTTGACTAAATGTTGTTATCGAAAGCATAAATCAATGCATGTGAATCTTGATGTGGAAAACAACATTACGGATTGACTTCGTAACCATCGTGAATGTCAAATGCAAATCAGGAAAATCGATCAAAGAGACCAGTCGATTGACTCGATAGCGTTTTTGACGATCAGTATACAAGGTTATCATTTAGGAGTTCTCTGTTCACTAAGTAAAATTAGTCGTAAATTCAACGAACACTTGCTTTGACTGAGCTGCTTTGGAAATTCAACTTTCTCATTTGAATGAAAGCGAAGGAATAAGAAACACCGGGTGGGTTCATAGCGTTTGCACACCACGTTACTCTTCAGACAGTAATGTTGAACCGAGACTACCATCGGTTGATTTCGGTCATGAAAACTTCATCAGTGTGTGATGTATTAATTATCAAATGAGTGTATTTCGCCAATTTCGTGCAATTAGAACATAAGGTTGATGGAAACTAGGGGACTGCGCCTACCTGATGAGCCCCAAGAAGAGTGAAACCGGTCGTGGTCTGTCGAGGAGTTTTCAGCAACCTTATGAGTAGTGCACCACACAAATATATGTTTATCAGATTTGTGTACACTATAAACCATATGGTGTGATAGTCCACAATAGGATTGTTCACTGAGGTTCCTAATCTTCTCCCTTGGTACTAGTGAAAAGAAAAAAGCCCTTCGCTGCGAAGTTGTTTATTAGCAAACATGAACTAAGCAGTTACAAGCCACTATACACGAAAGTGAATATCTCATGTGCACTGAGTTTTTGAAAAGCGGACATTCTCATCCCTTCTCTTGAATTCTCCTGAACGTTTATTGACTGTCAAACAACAAGAGAAGGATACAGAAAAGCGGTTCCATAAGTCCCATGGTAACCTTCACCTTCCAACAGATTCGAGGGCAGAGCTTGGGCACCAGACCATAGACTACTCGCGCGCTTCATCAGTAGTATGCGGCGTTACACTGGTATTCTGCTGAGGATCTTCACGCACGAATCGTCAGTGCAGCATTCGATATTGCAGTGTCACCTGTTGTAGCAGGTCTTACTCAAGGGAAACTCGTATATCGTAAACCTGCCCAACCGGTATGCAAAAAAGCATCCTTATTCTGTTACTGGGGCTACTTGAGAATTTTTCGCTTAGTTTTCTTGAGTCACTACTGAAAACATGCAGTGAAACATATCAATTTGCCTGCGTTTGCGTCTGCTTCCGCTGTTGCAGGTCGCCTGTATTGCACGATTCTCAAGGCACTGGATGTTGTGACAAAGTGCTTTCTATCTATCTCATCGGTCTTGCATTCAGTTGGTCGTAAACTCGTTCTCCCATGAAATTTTCGGGGCTTACACCGGATGACCTCATATCGCACTCATCTGTTTTCACAGTAGTTTCAAATTGTGGTAAAAAAATTGTCAACGGCTCGTTATGACGTTTTTCAAATATCGGTTTTGATCACGTTTATTATTCACTCTTTCAATATTCATAATCACTGCGATTTTACGGTAAGCGCTGATACGGTTGGCGCTAACACAGTATGTTTTCCACTAACACACGTCCACTTGCCCAAAGGCGATATGAAAGGTGCGCTCTTACGGGCACGCAATATTGCACTGTATCTGAGCCCTCCACGTGCACTGAAACCGCTTCCGCCGAGTTGAGGACATTTCCCCCATCGTCGCTTCACCTATTTCGTTAACTTAAATGACAGATACATCCAAGTTTTATTATTCTAAATTGGCCTGATGTAAATACGTTTATACCATCTTCCCGGAAATTTGAAGGTTGTATTAGTTGGGACTATTGTTCCCCTTCTTTGCACTACCAATTCAGCTGCCCAATTATTGTATTGCTCCGTACCATTTTCTTCGGCTCACTGAAAAAGAAACGGTGCATTCGGCTCTTATCAATTTCCGGTACCACCCAGTCTTCTTTGCTGATAGCTTACATGAAAGGCATAAATACCTGTGCAAAGCTGCTTGAGTTATTCCCTGAGATTGGTCCCCGCTCATCGTACTCTGAAGTGGGTAACAGCCTTCGAAAGATGCCTACTGCGCAGCATCCATGTGGATTTATACGCAAGAATCCTGCATACACTGAGTGTTTCCTAATGTCACTCGCCTAATTTTCTCAAAGACATTGCTCATTACTGAACTTCTAGGCTTCATTCCGAGATCATTTGTTCTTCATCAAGCAAATGCATCGTGCCTCTGCTGCACGCTTATTCCTCGTTTTGTCAGTTTGCCCTTGCGTATCTACTTTTATGTGCGCCTTTATATCGTTGACGAACAATGTCCTAATGCAAATTTCGAATAAGGAAGATACCTTGTCTGGCATTTTCCCGTCTGATGTTAACTCTAATTCGACCAGATGACTTGGTTAGTTGTGGGAATGATCTCATCGCTGACAGGAGTTCTGTGAACCTACTAAAACGAGCACGGTGATCGATAGGTGTGAGCCAAGTTGTCTGGATCTCTTTGGCGTTTTTACTTTCTTCACTATCATCTGACCTTGAGTGATTTTGTATCCGTTTCCTTTCATCTCGCTACTCCTACGGGCTAAATCAGTGTTCCTGAATGTGTATGAAACTCTTGTTTTATTTTGATTAAGCATGATATCTTGATGGTTCTTTATGAAACAGAGATGAATGTCCCCCGTGCCGAAGTTGTGATTCAAACATTCGACTGCTGTAAAAGTATTGTTCCTCAAAAGAGCAGAGAACTACCAACTCTCGACGATCTTCACTGTTGTGTTCAGATACTGCACGGTTTTCTGAGAGACACTTATCCGGCATCTGCACACAAGAGTCGATCAAACTGATCGACAGCTGGGTGATTTGTTGCTAGATGTTGAACGGTCCTGCTGTATTAGCTGGGTATGTACTTGCGTCGCATCGGATTTACTCTTTGTTGATCCTCTCAGATTGCTCATGCTTTGGAAAATTAGAAAGTTCGTGGCGCCAAGACCTCATGAAGTTGTGTGTAATGCCAAACTTTCAGGGTGTAATGTTTTGATATTCCATAACTGTTTATCTCTACTTCTCAATAGCTTCCATGCTTGTTCGATGTCTACATCTTTCTTGGCACCTTATAAACAGCTGCTCTTTTCATCCTGACAGATACGGCCTACTTAAGGAGGCATCAAAACGTTTTGCGAACGATGGCTATCCGGAATCACTATACACGGTTGTCTCCGCCGGTCCCCGGTATGGTGGATTGGTGTATTGGGTTAGTATCCATCTGGCCGAGGAAAAGATCCGGCAGAAATATGTGAGTCAGATTCTTATTGTTTCAATTACTGATCACAGTATTTTAAGCCCACTTTGAAAGTGTATTGGTCTAATCACTTAATGCTTGAGTCTGATGTACGAATACTTAGGTCGCAAAATCTCTTTCCATGTGGAGAATGCCCTGTGGCTGATTAAGTGAGGGGCATCATTGTCACGAATATCCATCCGAGTCGCGATATGAAACTTCTATATCTATCTGTTAGTGACAAAGTTTTTCTTCCTTAGAGAGCCGTATGCTTCCACAAAAGCCTTTTGTGGCTCTATTTTCTCTCCCCTGGTTTATACCGTCCATTTCTAGATGAGACAAGTTGTACCAGACAAAACCGCATATATGGACCGGCTTAACCAAAGTTCTCGCGACCATGTGTTTTACTGATACAGTATTAGCTATCGGTGTTTCACTTTCTCTGATAACTCACCTGCTTTACTGCTGTTTCTTGCCCACTGTGGCGAGCTGTAACTGTCGATTGCAAAACTTCTTGCGGGTTGGTCTCTGTAACGTGGTCTTTTGGGTGATTCGTTGCTTCAAAATTTTGGCGTCCTTAGCTTTGTGTGTAGAGTAGCTGTTTATTTTGTGGTGAACAACCCTGTACTTATACGCCGAAACAGTGAGCGACAAATTACAAGCCTTATAGTATGTTGCACATTCTGATGCAGTCAAATAGCTTTCCTAATTTTGAAAGACTTTTTAAATCTGGTCGGTATGTTGGTAAATCTAGTCTATTCCCCATGTAGCGGCGCTAAAAATCTGTGAACTCCGGTTAAATCCTCTCCTAATCTGTAAATTTTGTTAATTCGTGAGTGATAAAACACATGCATATTTACCGCAACAAATCCCAATCAACTGGTGAATTCGTCGACCATACAAATCCACCTTTGTGCTTGTTTTTGTCACTGGAATGGAGGCTGAGTTGACCCACACTTCGCATACATGTACTAAAGAGCTCTGTGCCCCTTATTGCCTGACGTGACACTTTCGTCTGGACTTGCCAATACTCCAGTCTCCAAGTGCTGTCCACTCCAAAAGGCAATTTCCTCTTTTTGCACGAGTTATGTGGAGAACTCTCTCGTCTACCAACCATGAGTTTAACAAAGTAGAAATTTCAAAACATATGCTTAAGTAGCTAGGGAGTGGCCCACACTTCACTAGGGCCCTTTGATCGTGCATACTAACAAAACCGCAGGAGATCTTCCCTTCATGTAAAGCGCGCCGACTTAGCGCGCGAGAGCCCGAACTAATTAGCTGAGTAGGTCAATTATGTGGCGTTCAGGGTGATAGTCGAACTAGGCATCCGTTATTGCCAAGAGGCGCACACTATTCATCACGAGAAAAATGTGGAGCAAGAGTGAAACAATATTTCTGCTTATTCTACACATTTTGAGCGGATTCTGGAAATAACAATACTTTACGTTTATAGACGACAACACGAGACCAAGAAAACTTGGTCTTGAAGTATTCATGGAGGAATAGGATTTCGAAATTCACTCCTGGTCACATCACACTTTGCCATTTACAGAACATTTTGAAAGGACGCTTAGCTCATCTGCGGATAGCTCTTCACACTTAGAGGTAAACCACTCCACAAAATCATCCATCTATGCTGTTTTCGGCTTCTTTGGGGACGATGGGATTCGCGCAGCTCGTGTGGAATGTAAAATTGCTGGAATATTGGTCATTCCTAAGTATTTTTCTCTTTAAATAATCCACTTTCTCCAGATGGTTATACCAAGTGGTTATCGGTTTCCTCGATTAAGTTCGGATTGCTAAAACTCACTAGTACTTATGAGGAGCAAATGTGCGAAAGGTAATGTCACGGATGAGTGCTTTGCCACGAAGGTTTTTTATCGTGAAGCTGTAGTCAGCTTAGTAAGGGTCACAATCAATGAATGATAAATGTCTGCGACAAATTTAACCGACCACCACCGTCTAACTGATCAACCAGATCAGTGAACGAACCGCCTACTTGCTTCGACCACTATGCTGGCTTTGAGCACCTATTTTTTAGAGTCTCTCACGTTAGGTATTTCAGCAAGTGGATTTTTCGGACATTCAACTTTCCACATCCAACAAGAAGTACCAGCCTATGCTCTGACGGAAGTTGTCTTTAACAGTTCAGCGTATGAAAACTCATCACGTTTATTCCAACGCGTTTTTGGAAGTGGAGGAGACGAGTTGCATTCCAATAGAGAAGAGGTATCAGTTAATGTGACCTACCAGCAATGATCACTGCTAAAGTTGTCACACGATATGTGTATATCCATGTCTATATTTTCGAGATACGTTTAGTGTGTGGTGTAAACCGTTGAAAAAGACTTGTCAGCAATAGTTTATATTGAACTGAGATTCATGACCTGAAGTTTTCAATGAGCACTCATCTAACTTAAAGCAACATTCTTCCCATTCTTTCATTTGTATAGCACTTGAAACGGTGATACGACTGTCTGGCTGCCGTCTTCTGAACTGTTCCCGCCTGATCCTCAGTCTGAGCTTTGTGATTTCTTAGTCTTCTCTACCATTGCTCCGTTGTTTTTTATACGGTCTATTCTGATTATCGGTATGTATTGTTTGACTGCATTTTACCGTACACGATTTTCGTTACATCTTCCAACTGTGTATTATTCTTTCCTCCTGAAGTGCGAATATCCCCCTTTTGTGTGTCCGAAACCTTCCATCCTTCTCTTTGGCACATGGGTGTACCCTGGAATGAAGTTCCAACTGACTTGATGAAACGTTGTATTCCCCACCCAATGTTGTCCTCCATTTGTGATAACTGCAACATCAGATCATGTAAGAATTTTATCAGTTCCTTTCTCTAGTTATGCTTTGCTCCCTGATTCGCTCAATTTATCATGTTGGTCAACGATTGGCGCACGACGTCGATGAGAGCTTTGATTATTTTGTCGTTATCAGTTTATTCAATAACCGGTCCTGATTGAGAATAGTTTGGTCTTTTTCTCCTCAACATGGGCTACAATCTGGTGTGTTCACCATAGAACTTGTGTGCAAGACTGACACGATCAGTTCGTTCAACCAAACAAAAGCCCCAGTGCTTCGAGGTAGTGAATTCTCCGAACACTTCAGCGTCGAGCTTGTTGGAGTCAAAATATTGGTAATGCGGGTGCGATTACTTGTGGTTGATCAAATGGTCGTCGATCTGTTAGTGGGCTTGGCAACTGTTGGAGTCAAAATATTGGTAATGCGGGTGCGATTACTTGTGGTTGATCAAATGGTCGTCGATCTGTTAGTGGAGCTTGGCAACTGGCTTGCAAACGTTTCGTCTTCAGTCGAGGAGACATCGTCAGCGCACAGTTGAGTGGCTAATTCCTCCCCATTTAGCTCCGTTTATGAAGTTCTTGAAGCATAAATTATATCCTCTTGTGGTTGGTTATTGGTATATACCTTTTGAGCAATATTGTTGGCCCGTTTGAGCAGCCTTATAGTTGGTCGTGATAGCGATTTTCATTATGGTAGTCAATTTCCTTCAGTTTGATTGGTCTGTTTTTAGTTTGTATCGTTGCCTCGTATTCTCGGGTTCGATTAGCTGGTTGCACGGAAGTTCAACCGATTAGGTTACGTTTTGATGGCCAATTCGATTCCACTGTTTGTTAAATCATTTTGTATGTTTCTTCGATGCTAGCCCGGAAAGGTTAATTATTGCCCTTGGTTTTCGTTTTGGTTTGTCTGCCTTTTCTATACCGGTTCACTCCGGTTTGTTTTGCGATCTTGTGTCCCGTAGTTCTTTTGCTCGCAGTGGTCCATAGACTGGATCAATTTCAATGTGTTTGATAGTGGCTTTTTCAATGGAGTACCATGCTTCCGTGCATTCGCGTTTTTTCTTTGTTCTTGCTTTGGTCAATATGTGAATGGTGCTCTAGTCGAATTTGTGTCCACCTTGATCTTCGTGCACGCAGACGAGTGGAACGTGGCCTTGCCTTTTAGTTGCAAGTTTATGTTCATGTATTCTGTTTGTCCCACGTAGTGTTTATCACAAGTTCCGCACTGAATCTTGTATACGACGCTGGTCCTCGACATTGTGTTCAATCGTCCCTTTGTGTTTGATACTGCTCTCTCTAGAGTGCTCGCAAGTTCGGTTATGTTGTACTGTCGTAACTGCGGTGCAGCCATTTCCGAAATATTCTTGATGTGTGGAGGTGTATCCCGTTCACCTTCTGCTCGTGTCGCTGAGTTGGCCGAATCGGGTTCTCCCAAAGCCCACTATTTGAAGTTTATAGGGTATGTATTTTCCTGAAAAGCGTTGTACAGTTGTCTCGTTTCTGACTTTTGACTTCATAGGTTTGCAGTGCGTATCAATACGCTTGAAATGAGTCCGGATGCGGCTTCGCGGGTGACATCTCGGATGATTACTGTGGTAGCTGAGACTTGATCTGTATGCGTTGCCTATATGTAGAATTCAGTTTGCGGTTGTCCGATTGAGAATCCCGTGATGATAAGAATGTCAGTTTCTCATCGGCCTCTTCCATTGTAGATTGATACTATCAACAATGATGTTTGTTTGTCGACTTGATCACTGCATACCACTTTTTTGATGATGACAAAAGTATCATCTATGTATCGCATCGGGAATTACAATCCGTTCTAGTTTTCGTAATAAATCCGGAAATCGGTGTTCCTCGTAATTGTTCATAGTACTCTCCGTTGAACTCAACATATGTGATCACACATAAGTGAGCAATTTGTCCAGTTTTTCGGCAACCTTGTGAATAGTTTCCTTTTTGAAAATTACTGCGATATCTCGAATATCTTACCAACGGACACATGGGGCTGACTGTGCAGCAGATTTAGTTAAAGAACTTCATAAACGAGAGTTCAGTTGAGTCTCCCGTGAAAACCAAATTGATTTGCAAATGAGTGTATTTGTCGCAGAGATGCTGTTTTTTTCTAGAGATCCGCTCGGCACGTCGTGTCTGTCAAGTAGTTCGGCGACAGTAGTCTTGATGAAGCCCAAGTCCACCGATGTGAACAGTGCATTTGCATCAAGAGAAACAATTATTTCATCCTCTTCAGTGCTTAAGTCCCTCAGTTTCTCCCAGAATCACATTGTTGACTGAGTGTTGTGATCCACTGATGAGATATTTCAACCTCCACAGTTTTTTACGGACTCACGAAACCACATGAAGAGACAATACCGCTACGACCCATCGTCTCATTCCCGGGAACTTTCTCTCGGCCACAGATTTCGTGACGTGAATTCCAAAGGCGTCGTGGGGCATATCAACAACCTAAGGATGATTGCACATAATCACCACCTAATCCGATAAATTTGGCGGATTTCTCCTAGACAGAAGAGAGCGTTATAGGAAGATTGCATCTACTCTGAATTGGATTACAAAAGTTGGAAAACGGGATAGATGGAAAAGCAGGCTAGAAAGACAGTTGATATATTTAGTATAACGTATCAGATATTTAACTTTCTTAGATACCTGTTTTGGCCCGAACTTGCTTTGGGATCTACACGGGATGTATGATACCTGTTTAACGGAAAGTGGACTGCGTGGCAACAGAGGCTCTCTTGTCAAGTCAGTTCTTTTCGTATTATGTTCAATCTTGAGAACTCCTCGCCAAAGAACGAAATAACCCACTCAGGCATTACAAATGAGTAACCAGACAGATCTTTCAAGACAAACGTGAAACTTAGGCTTTCGGAATAATTTCGCGTGTACCAGAGAAACCTGCTTTCATAGATGGTCACTGGTGAAGTACTGGTATGCTTTACTAACCGTCCACCAGTCAACACTGAATGAATGATAGAATTTCTCGTGAGGCCACTCCCGTGAAGCCCGCAATATTGATCGAGCAACAGAGCGACTGTCTAGACGAGTGTCTGAGCATCTCCCTATCGGCTTCCGCATAAGACAATGGCGTCCCGTTGTGGCCTATTTACTGGACACAGGATACCGTGTGAATACAAGGTGTCTCCGGAATGGTCAAAGTCTATCGGGACGAAAAGGACTATGTGGGAGCCATTAGCATAATAATTCGCCATCATGAAATTTGTGCCAAAGGGGTTCATACGGATGCGAGTGTTTGTGTAGCCAGTTGGTCACGTGACAAGATAACGTTACTTTCATACCATGTTGCTTCTTAACGAATTAGCGTGTTCCTTGGTCGTGTATCAAGGAAATGTTGAGTGCTTCTTAGTCTCACAATGCCTGCGAGTACTGGTAGTCGCTACACGTCGGTTACCACAGGTTTTCTACCATAGTCGGGCACCTACCGGCGATCCCACATAAATCTGGCCGGCTGCAGCTAGACATTAGAATCGTTGCGGATAAATATTTTCGCAGCAAAACACCTATTTCCGAGGATACTCCAGTTTAAAGTACTTGGAACATTCACGCGACATTTGTTCTTTCCCAGAGAGTAAGTCAGCCAGGAGATATTGCTTGTGTTCGGTCGCTTAATGCATGTTATTGGTGTAAGCCTTCGTAGAAAAAACTGTTCTGTCCGTTCGAACGGTCCGTCTACTGGGGGACTACTAGAATTTCAAACATTATCGAGACACTGATATAAATGCCCATGGCTATCGTTGAGTCACTAATCCTGTTGTGGTAATTCCCTAATCTCCAAAGGATCACACACAAGTTTGCTTTCGGACTTGTTAAGTATCGCAAAGCGCGTAGCGCAATATCAGCTCTCCCAACAGCAGATAAAGCGGTGCAGTCCCGGCCAAACGTAGATGGGCCACAATGTTCTTAATGGCTTCAATAAACAGTAGGATCTCTCGAACAATGGGCCCCTTAGATCATTGGAACTCTCACCAATAAATTTTAAGCTTTAGGTGAAAATCTGCACCGAAATTTAGACGGAGTCGTAATGTTTAATAGAGGTTTCATCCTGGAATTCGAGGAAATCTATGTTTAAAGGCCAAGAAGCAGTCTAAGCTGTTTAGTTTTCGTTGAAAATCCACTGGACGCATCTAACGAAACTCAGTGTTTCAAACCCGCGACTATCCGACCAGTGGTTAAACACTTAACTGTTTAGCCACAAGTAGCTGATCAGCAGTGTGATAAGCTCCCATCTAGACAGGTCATTCCGGTTAATCCTGCAGCTCCGAATCGACTTCTTAGAGGGTTTAGTGAACCACATCTCGTTGATGGGGCTACCATCTCTTCTCGTACATGCCGACACTCATTACAAAAGATAACTTCTGATTGTCTCCAAGAAGTTTTTGTTTGTTCTGCTGTGCAGAGAATTCCTCGAAAACCTATCTAAAGTGGTTTCTTCTGCTGTATAGTTCACAACATTTTTCTCCCCTCAGAGTGCATCCCTCGTGAAAATAAACCATTATTTTTTGGTCCGATAGCAAAGTCACTTCGGGTAATCTATTTAAAGAGGCACCAGTGTCCCAGAGAAATCATTTGAAATTGATCCATCCTGAGACAAGTACATCTATGGGAGTGACAGCTGTTGCCCAAGTTATAAGTCCCTCCCAGTTCCTCTTGGTCTTCCCAAAGGGATAAGCCTACTTTTCGGCAAAAAATCTTCAGGAGATTGGTTGTTTTTTTTAAAACAAAGTTTAGCTAGTGTTATAAAGTTAAAAATCTGCGCTCATCCTGATTGGTAGACCAGGCTGGCTGCAAACACTGGCATTAGCAGTGCGTGATGTGCGAGTGTTGACTGTGCTAGAGTTTACCGTGCCCTGAAGAGCATTCAGGATTATTTTTCCTTTCTTCGGTTGCTGTTCTTTATACGCGAGTTTCCATACGAAACATTCTTTCATACGCTGGAATTCATCTTGTCTGACCGGAACTGCTGATGGCACGACTCTGAATGGGACGCTTTCGTCGTTTCGTCTAATATTCTCCTGTAAAGCTTCCACATCTGTCACTGGCATTTACTTTTTATGTTTGTGACTATTCTTTTTAAAAATAAACAATATAGTAATAGGAACAGTGGGCGCTCTGAACCACCTCCTCGTAGTGCCGACTTGGTAGCCCGGATGTCAATCAATAACTCCAGACAGGGTTAACCACCCTGTTTGGTTCCAAGATCCCGATTGCTTTAAACAATATAGAACGAATCTTCCGGCATCTTCGTGCCAGTTCCAATCAGTACACAGGAGACACTCGTGATGATTCGTGTGGTAACTGTGGCAAGTGCTGTAAATCGAACTATGGCTTGGTAGCCAACCATCAAGTTGGCACGAACGTGGTCGCCCAACTACCTTGCGCTGATTTTCCCCCTTTTTCCGACGAAGATTGGCCCAGTCAGCACCACGGACAGGCACACTCTATCCAGCATAACACAGATAAGCTTGGCCGAGTGAAGAATTCCGGTACCTGCTGGTCCGAACAAGGGTCTGATTAACAATTTTTGTGACACGCAAATCGCTCTGTTCGTGAGATTGGTGCAGTAGTTTCCTGGTCGATCGACTATCAGCATAAAAACTAGGTTACGTGTGCTCATTTGGTAAGCAGGCTGACGCTGATCAAACCGTTGGTCAAATAGCTCTGCATTCGTCAGACTGAAGACGATAGCGTCTAGTCCAAGCAAACTGTGGATTGTGTCGTGTCACTCTTGGAATCCTATCATGGCAGTTCGCTCGCTAGTGCTGACCCAGCATCTATCCGGAGCAAATCTTGTCAATTCTGGACCTATACGCCTCCAAGACACACGTAAAAACTGTATCCCGACTGTTTCGTCAGCTAGCCCATCGTGCACCGGCCAACCGAAAGTAGATCCACCGAGCCAACTACGCCAACATACAGACCCTATGCCACCGAAGAAGGAAAGATGCAGCGTCTGCTGTGCTCGATGGGTCATGAAAGAATTCATACAAAGATAATTGCGACCTGCATCTGAACACCGACCGAAAGGTTAGGAACTAACAGTTGTAGCATTCTGAAGCAGGCAAGAGCCTCACCAGATTACATCAGCTATGCCAGAAACAACTTGGCCCAAGCCATATGATCGCTTTACGCATGTCTTCACTGCTTTCTTACGCAACTTCGACCGCACAAGGAGCTGCGTTTTCGTCCTCCAAACTCACACGAAGCCGACATGTTTGTGTAATTCTTAACACAATAGAAAACGAGAGAGAAATTCATCGCATAGACTGTAGTGGTGAGCACCGAGCATTTTTTCAGGACGTAATAGTATAACTAATTTAGGCAGTGCTACGACGGACAGACGCTCGTAGAATTCACTGTGTTTATGTATCACTTGCATGACAAATGGTTCAACAGTCGATCCATCCCAATCGGTGTTGTCTGCATAGTAAGGTTCATAGATGCTTTGTGTGAATGTTAGTTCACGGCAATGTCAACAAAACTTCAGTTGGATAGAAGATCCGGCTCACATTCTCAAAGTTCGGGGCCTCAACATCCTTGTGAGATTCCAAATAAAATAATGAATCCGGTGCACAACGCCTACCGGTTACTTAGCATAGGTCGGTTTCACTCCCCACAATCGATACACAGCACCGGTACAGAAACAGCCACTTCAGCCAATAAAATATTGGCCGAAAAAGGAGTCGTATCTGTCGGTTCTGACGATGAGTGAGGTGTGTTGCAATTGGCTGGCGATCGCTTCAAAAGTTTGACATAACCAGTAAAATGGGAAAATATGCATCTTTCTAAAGCACACATATGAGCTGAAACAGATGCAAATACTGAACAGAATACTTTGTGGATACAGCTCCAGTAGACCTTCAATCTCCAAACGTCGCGATATTGTGTAGGTACAGTGAATGCACGTTGCCTGTTATGAGGCACGCGTTTTGGCCAATGTATATTGGTGTTATACAACCTAGCTTACCGAGCTTCAGCTCATGAGCTTTGTTTATGTTTCCCATCCGCAGAAATTATGATGGACCCCTACCTTCGGATTGGCCTACGTCGCCATCCGACATTTTTATCGGCCGTTATCACTACGCCACGTTGATTGATTCCTTTGTTGTACTGATTGCTATGCTCTATGGCGTGTGTGCGAACACAAACCTGGTACAGCATCAACAAATCTGGCTCTTCTTCCTTAGAGTGTTTGGGTAGCAGCCCCATGCAAGTCATAACATTATTCCAATTGGAACACGATCCATAGACCCCTTTTGACCAACCTGAGTTTCTGAGATAGTAGACCGATTTTTGGATTGTGCGTTTTTTCACTCCGGTAAACAATTCACGATTTTTTGTGCTCCGACTCATTTTTTCAACTATTCGCTCTCTTTGTTGAACGGCAAGTGCTCTAGAACGTTTTTTTGCTTTGTGCGAGCCAAAATATTTTCATTGATTGACCCGCATTCTGAGGTACTTTGATGATCTTGTTTAGTGAGAAGACAAACTTTATGAAACAAACTGTATGAAAGAGTTTGTAAAGTCTTAATTGTTTTGAGAAGCTCTTGAAATAACCCCAAGAGCAACTTTTTCGTATCGGCCGTTAGCCAATAAAACGGAATGACCGTATAAGGGATTTTTCTTTGTTATTGACCTTTCGACATGAAATACATCTCCAAATATTGCTCCATTATCAGGACTAGAGTCCCCCGAACTTGACAGGATCGTTTTTCAGGTGATAGCGGCTAATGTGTGCTGTTTTTTTTATAGCAGAACCCCTGTCAATTGATAGAAAAATTTAACAACGCCAATCGATAAAGTACTGATCATTTCTAACGCATCATTCAATATACTTATTGAAAGTGCCTGCTCTACCTGAGAATATTTGAACCCACCTTGGGCATACTTGTTGTCCTTTGTAAGCACCACATTTGTCGGTATACCGCTATAGACTGTAACGGCGATTGTTGTTTCAGTTTCACCGAACCGTTAACGGTATGAAGCATTATCATTGTGACTTCTCACCTTCGTAACGTGGACAGTTAGTCATTGGTTGGTAGAAACTCATATAATGTCCACCCCTGCCTTATAAGCAATTTCCTACCGAGAAAAATAATTCCATATCTGTAATATTTTTCCAAATGTAACATCAAGTGGTCCGCAAGCAAAACGAGGTGAACTTCCGGAAACACCAGCTTGATTGGTAAATGAAATTTCGCCTCACAAGTATACTATCCCGAAAAGCCTTGCGTTAGGTGAGACTAACATTTCCAATGCAAGCTCAGATGAAACCAATAGATCCCCTTTTGATTGAGTTTTATTCTACCAAAAAGAAAAAAAGAGTACCACCAGATCTGACATTCGTAGCACAGTATTATTTTGTAAACATGAATGTTGTACAATATCCCACGAAGAGCGTTTGTCTTTTTTTCTTTGGAATAAATTGTTCTTCTCAGCAGTATGATGTGGTGGACCGAAAAGTTGTAAGAATTATCTGCTTGGACTGAACTTTTCCAGATTTATGACAGAAAATAAAACATGTGGCGGCATGCGGGTAGTTTGTTCAATGGAATTGCCGAGTTGAGGATAGCACTATGAGGTTTTCAAATGATATTTCTTCCTGTAAGTGAAGCTACTTTACGCTGGAAGGCTGAGAGATACTGTACATTTGTCTCGTCCTTGTTGAGAATCATCAGCGGTAAGGAGTTTTACTTACCTTAGGTAAAAATTACCGGATCCTTTCAAACTATCACCATTTTGTAATTATCTCGGAGGCCCTGTCTAGGCTTGAGCAGCCTGGCAGTACCGCAGCATTCTTACTTCCCTTGGGTGGCATAACAGCAATACACCGGAAGGATATTATACGTGGACGATTTTTATTATCATTATAAGAAAGGACAAAGTGCCACTCATGCTTCAGTCACAGAAAATATCACGTGACCACTTACTGAATGGCTATCTCCTAGTGACGACTATTCATGTGGAAGTTCCACACGTCTCGTGGAATTATTTTTCCTCCGAGATATTGGTTGTTGATCAGGTGGCTGTTGATCTGTTTGCAAGACAATTGCCAAGCTCGGCGAACAGATCAACAGCCACCTGATCAACAACCAATATCTCGGAGGAAAAATAATTCCACGAGACGTGTGGAACTTCCACATGAATAGTCGTCACTAGGAGATAGCCATTCAGTAAGTGGTCACGTGATATTTTCTGTGACTGAAGCATGAGTGGCACTTTGTCCTTTCTTATAATGATAATAAAAATCGTCCACGTATAATATCCTTCCGGTGTATTGCTGTTATGCCACCCAAGGGAAGTAAGAATGCTGCGGTACTGCCAGGCTGCTCAAGCCTAGACAGGGGAAGTCAAGATATAGAAGCGGGGTTTGAAACACGGATCTTCCGGTCAGTAAATCCGGGCTCTAAACACTGCGCCATTTAGAGTTTCTATTTCCTTCATAGGTGTGATTTAATCACAGTTCTGATAAACTACTTCTGACCGAATGAGGAATGTTCAGACTGCTTGCCGGGAGATCGTGGGTTCGAAAATTCCTGGAGTTTTGTCAGACTTGCTCTGATGATGATTCCGAATGCGAATGGAAAAGTTGTACAGTGGTTCTCGGTTTTATAACACTGATTGACTTTGCAGCGCATTTGAAACTGGACTGCATCCCCGACGAGCCCCAGACAAGCAGTATCCCGATTGTAACGCCCTTTATATGCCCTTGAGCTTTTGACATACCTGTACATTTTCGATTTTGATTTTGGTCACCGAATACACGTGCTCCTGCACCGTGGTCATCCAGCCTTCTTACCTGTGCGTCGTGTTTGCTTTCTCTCCACATGCTGCTGTTTCGGACTTAACCTGTGTGTCTCTTGCCTTTCAGCATAACGCGTCGACTTACCGGCACTACAGCTTCACTTTAAAAACGAAATTTTGTCCGAAAATTCGAGATAGTTGAGCTAGTGTAGCCAAAAGAGAACAAACGCGAGCAAGTATTCAATTTTGCCGCATGACTAACTCGTGAAATGAAGGCAGTGCTGGCAAAATATTCAGCTGTCAGAAGTAAAGAAGGGAAACCCACCTATTTATCTGTTCAAGACTTTTCCTGTGAGAAAAAATGTCAAGCTGGAAAGTAGTAGAATAGTAATCGAATTCTGATGGGTTATTCTCAGGATTTTAGAACGCATTCCTTGCATAATTAATCAAAATATATCTGCTCGAATGCTGAACCCAACTTCCTGCTTGTGCTATGACCGGCTAATTGAGTTAATGCTGGCTTATTACCACAACCAATAGCACGAACAATAGATAAGTTGCCTTTGTGGTTAAGACATATCAGCTCTATTCAATGTTATGTTTGACGTCAGAATTAGGCTTAAAGAGAGATTTTATGTAGTGGTGAGATCCTTCAGAAACTACTGTATGAAAGAATTAGTTTCCTTTGATTGCTAAAGTTTAGGTTATGGCTCGAGTAAGGCTAAGGTTGTGTAACCAATTTAAGCGTCGGTTAATTTTTGTGTTGAATGTTGAAACCAATAGAATGGTGAGTATTGAGGTCGTAGTTGTGCTGCGCTTTGAAGCACACCTGTTGGGCTGGAATCCGTCTTCTAATGGGTTGATTGCATCGCACAACACCGATTGAAACTCACGCACAATCGATAGTGCCACATGTAGGACAATCTTACCCGCTTGTACCCGGGGTAAACCCCAGCGATTAAGATCGTAGGCTGCACCGAAGGATGCAGTTTTGTAGTCGCCCACATATCCTAACTGACAATCCACAACTGTCGACTCAAGTTCATATAGCCGAACAGTCTAGCCGCATGGTGCACGCGTCTGGTTTCTTACACCATTCACGAGATCCATTGTAAGTAACCATGTGTTTAGGTAATGCTATCTGTGGCTCGACCACGACTGGGTAATAAAGTCGTAGAGGGTTGCCTCCAACAGCAAACATTTAGTAGTGCTGGAGACGGTCTTCTCTGGCTAAGTGAATGAAATCCACTGATAAAATATAATAGAAAGCAATAAATCATAGCTCAGTACACTGTGATACAACATAATACAACTTGTGCAAAACAGACCACCTCCTTAGTTCAGGAAGTCGCACATAACCAAGGTGATGCTAAACAACATATGCAACAGGGGCTTGACGACCCGCGCCACACACTTTGGGCACCCAAGTAACACGCGTACTGCTGTTCTGTGTTAGCCGTCATTCAGCTTGATCTGTGGGTTCGCGATCACAACAGATTACTATGAACACTGTTGTTAACTTAACGCTGCAGAATATTTCTAGTATTAAGGTAGGTTTTGCTAATGTGGATTGAAACGGTAGTAGTGTCCGCTTCGGAAAGATCGGGCCGAAATGAAAAAAGCCAGACACGGAAAACATGAACATGGCATTCTCTGGTTAGCCAGAGTTCGACTTCGTTCCGTTCACACGCTGATTACCGTTGAAAACCCCTACTGTCATAACTGCCGGCTTAGCACATGGGATCGTTCGGTGCTCTTAGGTGTTTTCTGAGTTTTGTTCTATAGGGCGATGGTTCGTGAGATCAATTTTAGCACAGTCTCAGTCTTGGCTATCTGGTAACCTCAGAAAGTTACAGCCGATTTGGCAAACCCAATTTATCAGCCCACGGATAGCTGTTCCTGCTTGTGCCCGACCAATCCAACACGACCAAAACAAACACAAGCACCGCCCTTGCATTTCCAGTCTGTCTGACATTCAGCTCCGATGATAACCTTGCCTCTTGCACCCCCAAAGCCTCTGGCTCTGGGAAAACAATGCTGAATTGACAAACTTTAGTTCGCATCATTTCCGTCCATATCGTCCTGTTTTGTGCTTCCGAATCACGTGATTTACGTCAGCATCTTTTAATCGTTCAACCTAGGTACCTAGAACTGATCACTGTTTCCTTGACCTGGTATTCAACTGAAAATACTACCAACCAGTGAGAGGCGCGCCCATGAGAATCCAACTTTTAGAGATCATCGCAATGGTCATAATGCGGAAATTGAAGAGGATCGTACTACAGGATATCAATCCAAATTTGTGGATACGTTGTTTACATGGGACTTTCTCCATCCGCAACAAACAATGCCATTGGGAAACATCGGTTCCGATGATACTTAGTTTGCGGTGAAGGATGAAATCAACTACAAACTGGCATTTTCGATGCCGCGTCGCCAGGCTACCAAATGGACAAAAGCAAATGGGGGTCAGCAAAAAATCAGTGCATAAGGATCGAATTCCGAACTACTGCAGTTGTCAAGGATAGAGCCACATTCGAACTCTATTAAAATAAATTGAGACACATTTCAACACGGCAGTAAAAGGAACAAGAGGCTTTTCTGTAGAGGAGAATGTCGGTAGCTCATGTAGCTGGCCGGTGGCAGTGCGTTATTGTGGAGCGTAGTTGTGCGTAGCGGTGGGTTGGTGGTTGTGAAACGTTTGCAACCAAATTGCCCAGCTCAGCGAACAAGCCAACGAACAAGAGGCTTAGACAAAATCTTCCGAAGAACTGGTTGCTAAGGTATTCTATTTGAAGGTCAATAAGAAAATGCAACTTCACAAACTTGCGGGCTATATACAAGGGAAAACTGCTGCTGCGATAATTTGGAAACCTTTCCGAGATGACTGCACTGATACTACGGCAGCATGATATGAGTGTCTTTCGGACCAACAAAAACGCTGTGACGAACACATCACAAACAGTCCTACGTACACAAGCGCTATCAAAACCAAAGGGGAAGCCTACTGTTGAGGAGAACACAAGCGTCATCTACAAAATGCAATGTTAACAGACACTACATGGGACAAGCAGGGAGGAAACATTAATCAACGACTTGGATCAAAGAAAACTCCAGAAGCACAAAGCTCTGAACAGCAAAGTCAACCAGAATAGGAAAACATAAGAAAAGCAGGAAGGCTTGATTCGAACGAATATATTAATTTAATTGGAGGAGGTACCAAGTCAGTATATGAAAACATCCGGTTAATTGATGGATGCAAGGACAGTGACCGTCACAGTGGAGAGAAAACAGCGGTTGAAAATCAGATCACAACGCAATGTAAATCGGAAAAAAGCCAGTGAAAGCCGGGGGGTAAACTAAAAAAAATAGAAGGCATTGCGAAAAACAGTCGGCTCAAATAGACACAGATCCGAAACGGGCCAATTAATTCAAGGCAAACTGTCACCTTCAAATTCTATATGAATGCACTCAGACAAGGGAAAGGTACCCATCCAACTGCACATTGATAATGTCACCTCATATGCTGATGGAACGTTTGAAAGTCAATTGCCAGGCTTGGCGAACGGATCGACAGCCGTCTGATCAGCAACAAGTGAATTCGGCCCTGTCCACCAACCGAGGAAAAAGGAAATCCAGTGGAGCATGGGATCAAAGAAGAATCAAAGAACTAAGACAAGAAACGTCCACACTGAAATGGCTAAATATTTGGACCGGAACTGATAGCTCACACTGAGAATTACCGAATCCGTGAACCATACAGGCCAAAATGATGAGAGCTTCAAAGACGGAAAATATGAGAATGAGTCCGTTGGCCCATGGAGATAAACTTCCATTCGGGAATAAGCCTATCAGTAGAAAGTCATTAAGTTACTGGACGCTTTCGACCAATCAAGTAGCAGGAAGTTAGACTACGAAGAATCACATGTCATGGTCATGCCTGGAAGTAATGAGGAACAAGCTCAATTTATAGCGAAGCAATCGATTGCAGACCCTGAAAATACATAGATCAACAGTGTAACTATCAATCACCAAGTGACATGCTTATGAATAGCTAACCAGGTTAGAGCTCGAAGCTGCTTTTAAAATTGTGTAAGCGCGAGCAAGAAGAGAAGAACATTCCACACCATGTGTGACTGATGATGTCTTTTCGAACAGTAACGAAACACGTGCAAGTCGGTTGCTAAGCTCAGCGAACCGACCAACAGTCAACTTATCAAATACCACCGAGGCCTTTGTACTTCGGGTTCCATTTCTTGGTGCATAGTTGACCGTATGGAAGTTGCTTCGGAGTCCTGCTCACATCCGTTCAAAAAAATACGTCTTACCTACCATAGAGAGTTGAATGTAGTCTCACTTCCATCACATGTCTACCGAGAGGCCCGTGTGTTTGATAATCGTTTCGTTCAGTGGACGTCACCACCTTTTAAAATCGAGAATACGGTTCCTTCACATCCAATTCTCGGGATCTTAGCCCATAGTGGACGGCCAAATAAGCTGGTCATTTACTTCCGAGGTATCAGATGTCCGTGCGGTATTCCGCAAGCTCCATTCCGGTCTTGATGACTGTAGGGGTGTCCTTTTGGCGCAGGCTGGTGCAGAATTAATACCTTTACCGTTGTAATGCTCAGGTCGGACTGCGAGGCAACAGTCGAAAAATGCCCTATCTGGTGCTTTGGATCATTACATACGAACAGAATACAAAGCAAACTTTGGATTTCGGACCTCAAACTGATGGATGAGCGTTCTCGCATCATAGTGTACAGAATCGACCAGACGTCCATCAACTCTGCACTCAAACTGTTCGGCATCAACGCTTCCCACAAAGGAGGCATCCAACATGGGCAGTAGGTGGAGAGTAGAGAGACAGAAAGCGAGGAAGCATCCACTAGACATTTCGAATCTACCCAAAGTTGATCCACATGTTATCAACTTTTACTGCATTCTGCCATGTGGGTTTCCGATTAGTTTCATGAATTTAATTGGACAGCACTCCTGCCAGGATCTTGGCCACTCAGTTCAGCATGGTTGTCAGAGTTTTTCTTTCCTTTCCCTTTAGAGAATGGCGCGATTACTACCACCAGCTGTTTTATGTAGTTGCCGTCGTAAAACCAGTCACAACCACTTGGGTGCAGTTGTCCGACTTTGGTAATTACCAATATATCATCGGATGCTTCGACTTATGCAACGATTCTGCTAGCAGGCCTGATGGATTAAAGATCCTCAGGATGAAGTCCAGTTGTTGGTGATATAACAAGCCGATGTTTGGGAATTTTTGACGGTTTGCTTCATTCTCTTACGCTTGCAAGTGCAACTGGCATATTGTGGCTTACAAAGCTGGAATCTCAACAATGCCCACACAAGCTATTGTTTTGTCTCCTAGTCCAACCCTCGGATCACTTCTAGAACGGCTAGCTCACAAAAGATTAAGTTAACCAGTGGATAAGAATTGCTGATGCGTAGTTGTTCAGGCAGCAAAATTGCGCTGTTTGGTGCAAAATCCCGTGTTGGCAATATGAAACACGTGGAAGGCGTAGTGTCTGAGTAGTCGGTCACTGTTCAAATTGACAGTCCAGATACCATACCGAGAAGGCCTAGCCACAGGGTTTGACATTGTGTAGGAGAGATGCAGTATCTTACGGAACGAGTCAGCAGTTATTATCAGTGCCTCACTCCTTGATGTGCTGCCCGTGTTCGTTGCATGGCTCTAAACTGTCATCTGCAGTTTGATTCGCCGAACTGTCTGAGTCCGCGTCGGATACATGGATTGATAGACAGCAACAACTCCAGTAATCGCATTAATTTGCAGCGGCAATGTCCTCAAGTGTCCAGCTGACGTATCCCACCAACAACCAACATACACTTTTCTTGCCCCAGATTGTTCATTCCAGTCACTCACCCTCTATATTCTGCGCCCTCCTGTCCCAAACCAACTAGATGATACCTACTAGCAGTATGAGATCATCTAAAAGCTAATCCGTCAAGTAGATTACTATGCCAGCTACGTAACCAAATAAGTGACCTGCCTCTGGCAGTATTCACCTAAAGATGAACCTAAACTATTCACCATTGTTATGCTCACCAAGGCGAAAATGCGTGTTCTTACATTACGCCACCAATCCAGTGAGGGCCTTTCACCGGCCAGCCAGTGAACCAGATGCAAATTGCGTTCCTTGTAGCACACGACTGTAGGGTTCAATCTATCGCTCTGATTCCGCATACTCTACGTTTCCTTGCTATCCCTCCCAAGCAAACAGCCTGTATATATTCATCCATATATCCTATCTGCCAGATGGAATAGTCAGTGTTAGTATTTTTCACCGAAAGCGTGCCCAGGGAACATGATCAAATTAACGCGAAACATATTTCTGGGCCACCCAAGCCTCGTCCACTAAAATAAAAGGCAGGGCTATCCAAGACCCCAAGACAAAAAAGCGCATCCTCCACCGTCACTCACTGAGTTTAATTATCAGTGAAAAAGGTGGCTACAGTGTGATTTACGCAGTATTTGTCATATGTTCCAAGCTATATGCCACAAAATGTCCACTGAGGGTAAGTAGATATAGGGCTATGTAGTGAAATGCCCATTGAATGCCGTTGTTTGCGAAAATCAGCTGTTTATCACGTGATGTGTGAGTGGGCAAAATATTTTCCGGGCAAATCCTTCGCTCAACGGTAAGGTATCACAATATTGTGGTCGAACATTGAGTTGTTCTGAGTCCGAGTTGCCATTGCCATTATCAAGAACCAGCACTTTTTAGTGGCAGTTGACTACCCTGATAACGAAAACTGATACTGCTATGAGAAATCGACAACAGTATACAACATTATGGCAATTCTAGAGTGGGTAACGCAATACCACAAATAAGCACCATTTATTCAGATTAGCTAATTTTATGCTATCTGACATGTTTTTCGGGCAGATTTCGTACGTCATCATGGACGAAAAAGCGCTTGTCAAATGGGAATCAGCAGATGGTCTGATGATCATCAGTCTGGTCCTAACGCACACGGCACACAAAGTATGAAACACCAAAAACACTAACTAAAAACTTTACTGAACCAAATTCAGCTGTATAACAATTTCGGTTTTCCACATTTTCTCCCGTATCAGTGTATGGCGAGAAAGTAGGGCACATCTGTTCAGTGTATCCATTAGATCGTTCAATTATGAAACTGTGAGACTGTATGGGGGGCTCTCCAAAAGCTTCCTTACTAAAAGCGGTGTCTGCCCCTGAATCTCAAGGAGCGTGTGTATAGGGCTACAGTGCAGGCTGTTTCGTTGTGTGGTTGTGAGACTTGGCCTGTTTGAGCAGCGGAACTGAGACGTCTTCTGGTGTTCGGCAATCGTTGGCTCAGGACCAGAGCTGGTGTAGGTTGGTGTCAGAGAATCCGTAACGAGGGAACTGGTAGGCGAGTTTGCAGTTGTGCCACTCGAACTTTCATTGTAAAAAGCTTCCAGTACCCGAAGCTGCGTTGTTAGGCCATGTATTACCTATGCTGAACCATCTTTTGCCAAGGAGTATTTTTTCTCGTCTAATTCAAAGTGACAGAAGCAGAGAGATGACCAACCCCTGGGCTGCCAGAGGAGTTCATCTTCATGATTTCCTTCACAATGAGGCTTTCAAGTCAATCATGGTTACACGAGACTAAAGCATCATTGTTGAAAACTGATGTCATGCTGTCCAGGATGATGATGTTCAACTGATGGGCTTAGTTGCTTTTACAGGAAAGCCCACTTGAGTCATTATCAAACTTGGCTGGTAGTTCGAGAAATACACTCATCTGCAAATCAATTTGGTTTTCACGGGAGACTCAATTGAATCTCTCGTTTATGATGTTCTCCAGCTGAATGTGCTGCACACAGGCCGCCTCATGATTCAGTTGGCACGATATTCGAGATATCGAAGTATATTTTCATAAAGGAAAATACTCACAAGGTTGCTGAAACTCTTTGACAGCCCACGACCGGTTTCGCCCTTCTTGGGGCTCATCAGGTAGGCGCAGTCCCCGAGTTTGCGTCGGGCAACTCCTCTCAGGTAATTAGTCCCGTAATAAATCTAAGACAGACCATCGCGTAGAAAGTTGTATATGGCCTCTTCGGGGGGACCGCGTCCCTCGGAGAGAATTCCGTCTTTAAGTGGAGTTTGTGGAATCCAAGCAATGTTTTTTACCGGTGCTTCACCGGTCCTGTCTCAAAGTGTTCAGAAAATTTTGAATCCATTAGATTTTACATCCATTTACACTCCACGTACTCAACTAGACCGCAATTACTTCCAGTATTTCCAAGGGTTTTACTGTAAGAGGGCAAAACTCACACATTTAAATGATGAAGCAGAAGTCAACCTTTTTTAAACAAGTATTAAGTGGGATTCCGTACTTCTCGTAGTGAGGCGCTGTTACGGTCAGAAAGCTTATCCCGAAGATCGAGCCAACTACCAGTGCAGCATGAATGTGGGCTCTGATTAGCCCAGTACCAAATAATGAGACGCTATCCGCCCAATGCCGGTTGCTAGTGCCGCATCCAAAAGGCGTTAGAATTTCTATCATGTTGCCGCCGCAAGCACTCTGACCTGGTTTTCGGCGTTGTTACACTTTGTGCACCTTTAGTGGTTGTTTTGACGGGAACACTAACCTGGAGGTTTCAGACCGGAATCTAAGCTGAGAAAAATACCTATATTACGACAAGGTCTTTCGTGACATAAAGCGTCGTCACCTGAGATCCTACCGTATCCATTTGGATGGTACCACTGTGTCGTGAGAAGTGACCTTCAAGTTATATCTCATCTGCAGCTGCTCATCACATCTCACTTCAAATCGGCTTCTTTCACGAAACTTAATTATACCGTGCTTGCCAGTTTGCACTGGCTATTTTGATTTACTTAAAAAATACCATGTAATTATGAACCTAAAATTCATTTTTCAGTCAGTTTGTAGTGCAAATATTGTTGATTTTTTTTATCAACGTCTAGCTTGAGAACTCAGTAATTTTACGCTGGTGTGACATTTACCGAAGTTGAAGGATCAAAGTAACTAATTTTCTGTCCCCCAACTTAGTGAAAACATAAAGTGACCTGGACAAATGGAAAAGTTTCTTAAGCGACCAATAAATAATCGTTCTAGGAAGTTTTTCTACAGTGTTGATGGATTTAACTCTTGATAGCATTCCCTCTTTGACACATACATAGTTGCACTAAGCAGACGAGCTTCATGACGGAAAACCAAGAGAATGACCTGTCAATGAGCATTCTATTTCAAAAAGCAGATTAAATCAGTGGTGAATCCGGGTTACTGTCTATCATATAGTTGACTTTGCCTGCTAGTTGGAGTGAATTTTGTTGGTTGGTTTTGTCTTACTTGAACTGGAATGGTCAGCTAACTGACTTGTTCTAGGACTTTTGTGTCAAACGTGGGACATGCCCCAGTAACGAATCCACTCGTTTTTCGCCAGACATTTCTCAAGTGGCCTCGTGATATCCATTTGATTCTGGATGCAACCTGGTAACGCGATATGTAATTATTATTATAATCCTTAACAATACTACCGTATGATAGTCACTAGAAAATCTGTGCCGATTCTGGGGCATTCCATTTCGTGCAGATCTTGTAGGTCTGATCACTAACTAAAAATCAGGTCCCGGAAACAGTGACGTTACAAAAAACCGCCATGAATACAGTGACCATAAAGATAACGAACATCCACTGGGTTCAATTCCACAACGTTAAAGGGAGATTAATTCTGGAAATTCTGTGTGATCGTTTTTTTGCTTGCGCAGATGGTACCTCAGCCAGAGTGTGCCTTGATAGACGACCGGCTATGTTATTACTTTGAAATATGATATCTGTAGTTGCCGTTCCTTCGATATACAAGTTGTGAGAAAGGTTTGTTTTACGCAACCAACATATTAAAATCATTTGTTGCGCGTTCTTCTTCAGCAAACATTCTATATGTTTCATCTCAATGCTGAAATGATATTTGAGGGCCAACTTTTTAGACTCATGGACTCAGAAAACTAAGCATAGTTTCAAGACCTTAAAGACAAATTTACTTTCTTGGAGCATGTCAAGTTATAAGCCACTTCTTCCCGTGGTGCAACCAGTTCAACCGCCTTCATCAAAGGTCGCTCCGGACAGGGGTGTTGTTCATTTGAGCGTCTCTGGGACACTAACGAGATTGTCATATCCCTCACCTATTTACCCCACATGGAAGTGTTCGAACCGACGGTAACTGGATAGAATTATATAAACTCTTGTACAATCCCTGACCTTTTGTAATTTCTTCCACTAACGTCTGGGTCTGTGCTCTGTTCTCCTTAAACAGCAAAGCGTTTTTTTTACATTTCGCTTACTACCACTATCTTATTTCATTGTTCACCATTCTGTTTAGTTGGGTACTGTTAGGTGATACACTTGATGGACTCATTTGAATATTTTTGTCACAAAGTATAAAAGAGAAAATAATCCAAAATTTTGAAATTACTGCAACTCATTAGCGAGTGAATCGGAAACAAGCAACTAGTGATCAATAAAATCGATCGACTTCGCGGCCGAACCTCATTGCACAGACTTGATTTCTGTATCTTGATAAGTTCAGATCGGTATCGATTGTTACCACTTTTGCTTATGCACTTCGATCAAGCTGGTTAACTTTAGACTGCATATACCGTGTGGTTTCGGAGGTACGACCGATCGACCGACCATCCGAGTTCGTCAACCCAGTCAAATCATGAAAAGCTTCAGTTTTTTTTAAAAATAAGATGGTCTTATACGTCATATTTGTTTTTAATATCTCGATCAGGTGCAAGGTTTGTGTAGTGATTTCGCGGTTTTTTCTTCGACATTTTGAAGCCTGTTAGCTGACCATGTGCAAACCAACATCGATCCACCTTACAGTATCGACACTGTATGCAAACGTGCTAAATCACGTTTTTCTATCAGGACCACAAGCGTGTATTTATTTTCTACAGTCCCAACCAATTGGGGCATTCCAGATTTAAAACTGCGTCACGCAGCAACTGCGTCCATTTCTGATTTTATATTCACATAACTCAAAAAGAAAAACTTCGTGTGTTGCAAACGTGCGAATTTATGGTAGGTCATTCCAAAATTATACTCAAAACGGTTTTTAGTGCATTTAATGGCTTTCATTCATAAGTGAAGTTTGCCGATCTACATATAGTTCTTTTCGGCCGAAAACCCATTGTGTGTGATCAGAAGTGAGCTCTTCGCGAACGGATATGGCCAGAGATATATATTTCAGGGTCCCATTTAAAAGTGGCCCTTTTTACGCAACGACCCGGCAGCGCTACGCACAACTACGCACTGATGATGTCACCTCGATTGGTGATGAAACGTTTGCAACCAAATTGCCCAGCTCAGCGAACAAGCCAACGACCATTTCAAGGATCCATTTAAAAGTGGTCCTTTCTGCGGCACAGTACCTGCAGAGAGAGGTAGTTTTGGAGAACGATAGCCGCATTCTTCACGATCAACGCGATTTTCCTATTCTAGGGAAAATTTGACCATTCAGCCTGTGCTATAACACTTAGCCATAAATGGTCAACAGATCAGCTGTTGTCGTTCCTGTGTAATATACTATCAAAAATGGTGCTGTTCCCTAGCTGTTAAGACCATGTGAAGGTAGCAATTGCGTGTGATTCTCTTCCGGAGGATAAGGTTGTTTCGAAGAATCTGATGGCCAAATGAATGGACAAACAGAAAACTGTTTTTCGTGGAACTTGTCAGTCTGCAATGCATTATGCATTTTTGGAAAGCATACGAAACTTTGGGAAAGTTTTCTGCATTATAGTACTCCTACAACGATGTTATGTACACTCGCCTTTACTAGTGCAATGCAGTGGATTGTTCACGTTTTCATACACTTATTTTACGGGCAAAACCTCAGAAGAAGCCAGTATTAACAGGCAGACCATTGTTTCGCTTGGTAATTTGAAACCTCTGATTACTTCTAGGATTGGTCCAGAAAGTAGAACTTCTCTTTCTTTGGTTTATATGATATTCAGGGCGGTTGTGATAGTATGTCTTACAGACAAAAATAATGTTACTGGCTCTACGCCGAATCTCAAAATTTCGGATATGGTGTGGGTACTCAGTAAAGTGCTTTGTGCTGAAATATGGGAACGTCCATTTCACGGATTTTACATTTTGGTCTTAGTTAAGGGCAAGGTTTGAGTCTTGTAAACATTGAGAACAAATTCGCTTTAAAATTTAGGGTGGACTGTCAGAAGGCATCATCCCTTAACCAAATGTCTAGGCAATGACCTTGGAAGAAGCTTAGTTGTGGGATGGGAGTTTGTTTTTATGATCCTTTTGGCTCGTGCAATCCATGTTAATACATATGCCACAAGTGAGTGGTGTTCCGTATGCTTTTTGGCGAGTGGTGTTTAATGATATGCAGAAACGCTGTGATACCGTGTCATAACAAGACTGCGCCAGAACATTGGTCGAGTTATCTTTAGGACAACAATGCCAGGCAATTGCATGAACACCCTCCACAGGCCGATGTACATGCCGGTGTTCACAGTCCGTGTTTTCTTTCAAGATAGTTTAGATCAGAGGGAGAAACCATCTCATAATGAGGACCTAGTTTATATGGACGTCTTTTTTCTTTGCACTGCGTTGAAATTTTCCTTAGTGTCTTCCGACTGAACCGTTCTTCATTTGTGTCTGGAATTAACGTGGATTCACTAGACAAGAAACAAAACAAGATAAAAAATTTGAGCCGAATTAAATGAGTCTTGGAAAAAATATTGGTCCAAACTCTGAAGCCCAGTGTGGGATCATAGTTACGTGAATTTGTATTAGCAGACTGTATGTAACAGACTTCAAAGAAGAAGCATGCAACTCGCCACGGAAATCATCTTGTATTCACCACGGATCTTAACATTTCTATCAAAATGTGTATGAAAGAGCTGCGTACAAACAATGGCTAGAATTGCCACGCTGAAAGCCGTTGATAAGCATTTCTGTTAATCTGTATTTCTGTACTTCTGTTGGTCGAACAACCAGGAAAGCTCCAGTTTTCTTGTGCAGCATGGCAGCAGACCGGGGGGGGGAAGCCCTAGGTCAGTCTTACCTAGAAGAAACAGAAAAATTGATCAATACAGTCACTTCGTTCAATGTACTCAGAATGCTCAGCATGTAGACTATTAAAGCAAACATTCAAAAACTTCAAGAAGATGCAAAGTCGATTAGCATGTGACTCTAGTCACTTTGCTTGATAATCGGTCCCCATTCTGAAAGGCGAGCAGCACCGACGGCGGTGGTGTAATATATATATACATATACATATACGTATATATATATATATCACGTTGGTGTTTGAACGCAGATATTTTCTTTTAATCAGAGAAATGCATGGTACAGTTAATATAGTCCCAGATGCTGAAAAATAAATAAGATGGTAGTTCTGGCATAAAATCTTCCCCGAGTCTTCGATTACATTGTTTGGCAGTCAAGATACACACGTTGGTAGAACAAGTTTAAAGGTATATTCGGTATGCAATGCTAAGGTGGTCTACAAACAGCATTATCAGGTCAACTAGCTTCCAAATGCGGCGGTCTATATTAGAGACAGAAATGTCAGAAGTAGCCAACCTCCGTCAATATACTCCATTGGTTAGTTCCCAAATTCTTACACTTCTTGATGTTGCTTTCCCCAAAATCCTGTCGAGAACCAAGTCGCCCGTTCGGGTTGCCATCCGGAAGTCCGGAGGTCTAGACTATCATCTTTACACTGAGCCATAGTAGAAAGTTTGCTGCTTCAGAAAATCTTCACTTAGCCCACCCTTTTCATGTAACCTCCTTCAACTCCTTTGCCAGCGGGTTTCGGAACACGTATCTGGCTGCATAATAATGTCAAGGAATACCCTGATGGGTTTTGTGTTGGGAGAGCGCTTTGGTACTGGTTTCTATAGGATCCAGTGTATTCTTGTTGCAATTCGTTGTCGGTTCATTCAGTCACTGACCGGAACCATGTCTAACTCAAGGGTTTTTTTCCAAAATACAACCAGAGACAGCTGACCGGAACCATGTCTAACTCAAGGGTTTTTTTCCAAAATACAATCCAGCGACAGACTACTCTCAGTCACTTTCATTCTATGATCCCTCATGTGACTCATCTTTTGGTTGGTTTTCTGTCATTACGAACCAGTTTCACGTCCCTCGACCCTTTCAAAAGTATTTTACCACTTTTGCCAATTTCTCGTACCATTATCTCCGTTTGTGGATGGCGAATCGACCTATTTGATCGATCAAGAGTTTTCTTCTTTCGGTGTCCCTCCTTTGCTTCTCAAATTTTACCGGAATCAGCCCAGTGGCCTGAGTGATGTGGAATCGTCAAACGCATTTATCCCAGAGTCGCTTGTAGTTTTACCACGCAATCATTTTCGCGTATCTTTAAGGCAGAAACTGTAGTAACTGCACCAGGAGATTACATTAGGAACACGTGCTTAGGTTGCCTTAGCGATAGTAGATACATTACTGATTTGACCGCAATAATACTGGCAGTAAAACACCAAAAATATGGAACTGTTCAGGAAGTTTATTGCGTAAGGAAACGAATGAGCTAATGTTGAAACCAATCGCTCCATCAGTAGCAGTGGTGAGCCGGTTCAAGTGATGGAAAAACAAGTATGCTGGCAAACAACGAGAATAGGGAATCCCTGACTGTTTACATATATGCCTAAACGCAATGGACTGTAGCCTAAACGCCCATTGCATAAGGACAACAGGACAAGGTACTTGGATAAACGAAATAGTTGCTAAGAATGAAGCTAATAAGCAAATCTTAATGATATCTTACTGCACCCTTCCTGCCGTACGCAGGTACGTTGTTTCCCAGCAGCCTCCCTCGGTTAAGGCTACACTGCCGCTCGAAATCTGCAAATCTTCAGAAGCAGCATTCATCAAACGAGGTAGACTATATGGAGTCGACTGATCCGAGTTTATAAGGTGGGTGCGGCGAAACATGATATGAACATTCAGACGTATGCTAAGCTAACATGATTACTCTGTCGAAGTGCCGGTTCATAGTGAGTGTTCCCTATGTAAGTTGTGGTTTTTGTTAGTGTAAAACCCCATGACGACCTGCTCTCGTTTTTTCGAACACAGTTGTTGGAAGCAAGATGAAATGGTTTGACAGAGGGTTTTAATGCATGTAGGGATGCTCTTTGTCTTCCACGTGCGCATTTTTGCTTTATTAGAAAGACTTGAATAGGATATCTCTTGTTCAACAAGAGTTGGTACTGGGAAAGCCCCTGTGGTCGCCCTCTATGATACCAAAGAGGTGGACGGGTAAAAACAGCCTAATATTGTTTTCGGGGATTTAGTGACCTGCTGTCGTTAAAAAAAATATTGGACTACGGCCCAGCGTCGCTTATAGACTGGAGAAGTGAATGCTGCTCCGAGATATTTGAAGTTCAAACGTGTGTTGGGTATGCTTCCAAAGTTGTGGTTCAACGCAGTCGAAATCCTACTCTTACGTGTCGAAACATGAGAAACTCAGATGTTTTCATCGTGACAACCAGGGTGATGCTCATGGGCCACTGTCCGGTAGCCAACCCTAAATACAGCATAAGCCACTATTTCGAATGGTAATCAGCACAAGCAGACCACTACAGGGAGCTGGCAGTGAAGAACTCCTTGGTGCCTTTGTGGATACACCACCCGCGGGCAGCTGATTACAACGACTGTCAAATGAGCCGAAAGAGTGAGATTTGAGTTAATCACTGCTTTATCCGGGAATGTTTACCATTCGTTACACCGTTTGGAATTCAATGGAAGATGGAAATCAAAATAACCCGGAAGTGTTTGAAAACACAGACCTCTGTTTTCCTATCCTTCCTTTCCTTACATGGAGCACTGCTACTATTCTTCATTACGGAACAGTTTCTGTCCTCAGCTAAGAAGATGATACCCAAACCATTCCTAGCGTTGACACTGCCCGGTCGTTCAAGCCGTAGCAGATCAAATTGACCGGGCTGAGAGGCTGGTTTAAGGAGTTTTAATGAGACGCAGCTCATGAGAATGGGCATCAAACCCGCGGGGGCCCGTTGATCTCACAAATCTTTCGTTAACCAGCAACGACCGTACCAACAAGTCTTGTGCCCTGCAAAACAGCATCACACAAAGGTACATGAATGACTAATAATTTCTTCGTTTAATGGCAAAGAGAGCACACCAACTTTGAAAAATATTTTCGGAACAGTTTATCCCCATAAAAATGCGCAAACGAACCACAGCAGGAAAGGTACCGTTATGAAATTGTTAACAATATGTTCTCAACGGTTTGCCGCATTGGAATGTACTTTTTCACAGTTGCATCAAGGTTGTTATCTATATCTCCTATCAGCTAATCAGTCTTTTCTCGGAAATCTCGCAAGCGACAGACGGCTTAATAATGGCTTCCGTGACTAGGTGAATACAAGGATTACATTCCGTGCGGATTAAGATATGACCACTAAAACCAACCTCCGTGCGATAAGCTTTGCGAAGGGGATTACAGCAAGCCACAGCTAGATAAAAAAAACTCGATGGAAAATAGTACTGCTCCAATTCAAGCTAGCGTAGATCACAAATTGTAGTACAAGCCAATCTGACGGAAAGACTGGGTCAGTACTGTAACGAGTGTAATCTTCAGCACAAAACCTCATATGAAGCTTGACTTGCCGTGCTTCGTTTCATTCGTCATTAGAGTTTAGATCCCCAAACGGTATCTAATTGTCGCAACTTTCAAATATGTTAACCATCCTATGTTTAAACTATGGCTGTACTCGTCAAGGATACCATGAAAGAATTTATTGACAAAGCTGATGAAATCGATGCAACAGCTAACAAAAAAAGGCAAAGAATATTTCTTATGTGGTGTTTTTCCTTAGGACTTAAACCATCTATTTGAGGGAGAAGAAAGTACCACCTCTGAGAAATATTATCTCCTGGGGTGCATATAACAGAGAACAAGTCTGCAAGTCTGAGCAAGTCTGAATCTTTCGGTAATGGAGATAATCCTTTGTCTTGTAAAAGTCTATTGTCTCAGTTCGTGTCGATGATAAACTCGGTTTTTTACTAACAGAAAGCCATTCTTAACTGGGAATGTTTGAGCTACTTCTTGCGCATGAGAAAAACAGCATGTAGGAGGGTTTTACTTGAGAGCGTCACTTGACATTAAAGTTCTGATACGGAATAGAATATCAACTGGCGAATTACAGATCAGACGACTCAACTGTTCTCTGAACTTGGAATTTTAGATACAAGCGTTTCGTCAGCGTGATTGGCACGTTTTCCTTCGATGAAGAGCCTACTTGACGAAATGATATCCCACCAGAACTTACTTCTGATGTCTGTTTAACTAAGGATGAAACGTCTGCAACAACCTTGTGAAGCAACAAGAAGTTTGTCATGAGGGCGATAAAGGAAGGAAATTATGTGAAGCTGCTGAATTCGACGCGAGAACTCCCTAGCGAATTCTGGCTTCAGCGGACTAATAACCCAAACATCTGTTTCCGTATAAGTCTTTCGAGATCATTATCAGCCCTCAGGAGAACCACAACAAGAAGCTAATTTTATGATAAAATTCAGAACATTTAATAATAGCTTCGCATTTATTTATTAGGGTGCCGTACGGTTTAAATGAATATCTAATACAGGTAACTAATTCAGATGGTCACTAGAATTTCAGCAGAAAGAGCAATCCTAACTGTGTATATTCTACATCGTACATGTAAGCCTGCACTATGCTTTTCGTTTGTAGTCTAGCTAATACTCGGTCTGCTTTTCACACCATGAACCCCTCGTGATCACAAGTAAGATACCTAGTCTTGGCTAACAATGTCAGGAATGTGAGCACAGAAGACTAGCATTAGGCTGTAAATTCTGACGCACATATCATTAACAACAAGACATTTGATAAAAACGGAAATTAGGACATGGGTGTCAGTTTATACGGTAGTGTCTGATTTTTCTATCTTCGGACCGCCAATGCTGTAAAATCAACAAAATTAAGCACCCAGCCAACACTTTAACCATCCAATGATACAGTTAGTAAGCATGATGTTACTCGCTTCCTTTTGATAAAATCTAGCCCCCACAAGGAAACAACAGAATCCCGAGAACACCTTCCTATTTTTTTTCAATGCACGACCTCTAAGAATATTGTTCCCGAAGATAAGTTACTGTGTTGTCAAAACTCACTGACTGGCGAAAAGTTAGTGAATATATCAAGTACGATGGAATTGTTTTTCCGTGCTTTGACAGTAAATGAGAACCTCTTGGATGCGCAAAAAACATCAGATTTAGGATCAGAATGTTTTTCATGTGGTTAGATCCTACAATATTTTCTTAGTTGTAGCTCCAGTGGAGTACGCAAACAGTAAGAAAAGTCCAACAGTCCGACAAACAGAAACGACTACACCAAGAAGTAACACGGGATGAAATGAACAAAGCGAAATTACCATTTATTCAATCTGTAAAAATAAGTGAAAATGCAAAGAAACGTAAAAGCGCTGCCAAGTAAACACCTGCATAAACTCGGGTCAAATAAGATAACTCCCTTGAGACAAAAGGTTACGTCGGCCGTCACTGCGGTATAGCAGTGTTCTTCATCGTTGAAGTCAGTTAACAAGCTAGACAGCGCAAGTGAGCGGCACCTCCAGAAGACACCACAGCTGTACCCCCACCAGGGACGATGGTGTGGATAAAACCAACGGAATTCCTAGCTGTGTGACCTAGGTTTTACTACCCAAATGATTTCCATTCACTTTTAAACTACAAAACATTATGATAAGTTAGCAGTATTTATCATATAATATTAGTAGGCCTGTTTCACTTGTCACAGTTACACATATCAGTGAAACTATGCTCTGGCAAGCCTCAAAGGGATATTTGAATGTCCATCATTAAATAATATGTGTAATTCCCAAACATTCCCCGTAAACAAAAGTGTCGATTGTCATCACAATCTGTTTCAGCCGGTCCACGGATTGTAGAGTGACTTTAGCCTATAGGTTCACTTACATAATAATGGAACCCTAGGGCTAGAAAGTGGAGGACATAGCTGGATACTCACAGTATGAGTGTTATTACTCACTGATTTCAATATTCGACTTCAGTTGAGGGTTTTAAGACACCTGCATTAATGCAAGCATATCAAGACGCCGGAAACCTATAACGGTTGTGGGTAAGAATTGAACGGTCCTATTTACCTGCAGTCAGGGGTATAATCTACTTATAGTCCTTGAACTAGTCATCCTTAACCGGAGAAAAAGCTTAACCTCTAACTCCGGGATTAGGAATTTTGATGTTGGTTACGATTCCGCGTGTTTCTGTCGAAAGTGCAGCGAAGTGTTTGAAAACACTAGCATAAAGTGATTTTTTTAATTTCTTGCCCAGGATGAGGTGGCAGGATACTACCCGTTAAGTTGCCTGTTCGGCTGGGCGTGCGGTGTTCATTCGACCATTCGTTTATACTTCCGACTCCAGCTTTTCGGAATCGCACTTCTTATGCTATCCGATTTTTTCATCGAATGAGGCAGATTGGATTTCTTTATCACCAGAGCGCACATGTTAAAATTGACGCAAAAGGCCAACAGAAGAGTGCGTCGTCTGTTATGTACAGTGTCGAATGTATAAGGACGTAAAGATGGGGATATTATGACCGATTTACTTCGTCCTCCTCATCGGTGTAGGGATGTCAGGAAACCGAGGCTGTATCAACCAGTATCAACTTGGATCAACCACTAAAAGCTAAAAAGCAGTGATCCACATTAGGTATGTTGGAAATAAGTCTTTCTGAGTTTCCTAATAAGACGGACTGTTTTGCATGTTTTAGTAACATCTTGAGTGGCATACTAAAAGCGACTAAATCCGTCGTGTTTGCACTTGGGCTCGTTCTTCTGGATTGCATTTGCAGTGCTATACAAAAGTAATCAGTTAGTTGCTGCTATTCTTTAATCGTGGCGAGGCTTTTGAGCGTCTCAGAATGTTTTTTTGAGAAGAGGGTGGTGACCGCTTTTGATGTGCAGGAACGGGGAATGGAGCAAAATAGGTTGGTCTGTCCATTAACAGGACATCAGAATAAAGTGTTTGTCCAATTAAGCGATGTCGACTAGGGTTCTAACAATCCGTTTGCTGTCTGCGAGTAACAAGGTCTTTGGCATCGGTCACGGGTTCCAGTGAGCTGATGCCCGCAAGAGCACAATGAAATCCCCCAACTGCTTTGAGTTGCCAATCTAAAGTTAGTCCAGACTTATTGGGGAGCATGGAACACAAGGATTGTGTTCACGAGAGCCTATCACTGGCTCATATCGCTGTTTGTAACCATAGCGACGAGACAGACACGTCTGTGCACTATCGTTCCACCCTTTCTCAAAACAAGTGTGACCGTCTGTATCGCAAAGCTGCATGCATACCAATATTTAAAAAAACTAAGGTTATTAATATTTTAGCTGAATTCGAAAATAAACGGAAAGATGATATTCCCAGGGTGTATGCTGTACGTGATACGGGAAACGGATCCAATATCAAGTGTAGTTTAAACAGCTAATTCCGGAGGTTTCGTAGAACGTGGTTTGGTGTGTGACTCAATCAAATGACAGCAAGCTTATACAGTCTGCAAAAGTTGAATCGTCATATAAATGGCGCACATCCCCAAGTCTTTAAAAACGTATAAAATATGCATTGTCACTGATAAAGTCCTATTGAAGATGGGCTAAAACGAGGAACGAAGGAGTGGTCTTTCACTTGATGAACCTTCCGCTTTACCGAAAACATTGTTTTGCATTCTACCTCAATGGATTACATCATCAAACCACACTTTTTTTCGCCAAGAAACGCAATAATTTAGGTCTTATTCAGAAGATGGACAATCAGAATCATCCCTACCTGTTCACAATCCGTTTCTCTCACTGATTGCAACTTCTGGTCAATTTCTCGCAAACGTACCAATTCTTTCTCGGTGCCTTCCATCTCGTAGAAAAGCACTTCGTCTGAATGGAGTATGGTTTTTCTCTCCTGGGTAGGAACGCAGGAAATTAGAAAAAATGAGAAGAACAGTTCGTACATGAACATTACCCTGTAAAGGTTTATGACTATTCCAGAGGCGTCCTGTGTGCTCCTCAGATATGATGGACAGAGGACGCCTCTTAGTCAGTGTTCCCTGGAGAGTCAGTCGATTAATGAAGTGATTCGACACACATTTGGTAAGAGTGTTCGCTTTCGAAAAATTCTGTAATTTCTCTTTCATGAGCAACGCTGTGAAGCCAACCTTGAGACTCGGTACACTAACATTTCACAAGTATCTACATCCTTCTCACCAGTGGATTTTTCTTTATGTATTCCAGCTGGTAGGGACGAAGAGATAGTTGTTTGCATCCATCACAGATAGGATGTGGACTTCCATCAGTAGTTGAATAAAGTCAGTCTCAGGTTGAAGTACCTGTAAGTCCGAGCAATAAGAGTTTCTGCATATCGCGTGCACTGGTCGGCTAGATCCACATCTAATGTGGCTCAGTTCTGGTACTGTTCACCAACTTCCCCCAGCGGATGGCCCTCTTGTATTGTTCCTTGGGTTTTTTTAGTCATCGTCGTGCGTTTCGTTAAAAGCTAAATACCCAATAACGTTCTCAAAGCGTCATTAGCCTATGTGAGCTAAAAATTTTAGTCTCCTGGACATAAACATGTGTACTAAAAACCGAGGCAGAACACCCACACACCGAGTAACGTTTCATCTTTTCGTTTCCATAGTTGCGAGTTTCGATAGATCAACCGACATTATCCAAAATCCATTTTTATTTTCATTTTCCGTAAGCACGGTGCTGCAATCTAACAACAATAGGGTTTTTTCGAAATCATTGTCATGTAGCGAATCAGTTTTGTTTGACCTAGAAAAAATGGTAACTAACTTTCCATAGGCAAACGTGATCTTTAAGTTGTAACTGAAATAATTTAACCTCTCAGTTGAAAACTACGCTAAAGTACTGTGCGGACTTGCTTTAGTGCCCGTGTAAGAATGACGTCGTCTTAATACTATCCATAAAAAAGCCCATTATTGGTTTTGCCCAACTTGGGACGGCTTCCATAGACCTAGTTCCTGAAATTCTACCAAGCTAATCTCCTACTTGAACACAACTTTGTGCGTACTTTGCGACACCCGCCACTCTGTAAACTAGGCTAATATTGGCAGAAGACTTAGCTTAAATGTCCCTGAGCCCCTCGTTTATGGTATTCGTCAACCGAATGTGCCGCACAGATATCACTTAAAGTTCCAGCTATATCAGATGGAAACTATGCACAAGGCAGAGAAATGCGCTGTGATACATCCTTTAGAGGCTTATCATGTAGGTTTAGCCCCAGAACTCCCATCTGCTCACCAACAAATCACCAGTGGGGAAGTTTTAGTTGGTGTAGATTTTACAGCTTCATGTTTTACTGTCAGTTATGCAAATAGTGATCATCTCAGCGTTTAGGTCGTTCGCCAACGACTAGCTCTTGACCAGCTGTACGGTATCTGACACATTCTGGTTATCTCTTTCGATGGGGTGATATGCAATTCACCCGTTACTTTTTTTGTCCGCTTCTGTTTTCTAGACAGTCTTCGAGTGCTCTCCGAGTTTCCAAAATAAGTGCCGAACGAGTTCATAAGTGAACGTTTAGGTCAATGCTCCTTGACCCAGTGCGATCCATCAGGAATCGTCACCAAGGCGGGCTTGCACTGATGACCGCGCCGAAACGTCAGGAGAAACGGGTAGTAATTTGATCTTTAGATGAATCCGATACTGCGGAAAAAAGCACAGATGCTAGCCACAAACGGCAAAATTTGCAGAATAGACACAGCACTGAAACGCAGACATCTGTAGACAAACGGTGGGATGAAATAAGTAGTGATGTTCTTCTTATAATGTTGATGAAAATTCTTTGACCGCCCACGACTGGTTTCGCTCTTCTTGGGGCTCATCAGCTGGGCGCAATCTCCGATTTCCCGTCAACGTTACGTTCTACTTAAAACCAAAGTGCACGAAATTAGCGAAATACACTCAGTTGCAAACAAATTTGGTTTTGCGAGAGATTCACCTGAAACCCGAACAGAGTGATATAAAAGTAGTGTAGAGCAAAATCACCATTTTTCATTACTAATTTCATTATATTTTATTTATTGTTATTCCATTTTGGGGCGTGGTAGTCCACCTATCAATGGAAAAATCGATATAATCTCAGTCTTGTAATTTGGCTCAGTCTAAGGCGACAAAATCTGGCCAAAATAGTCTCAGTATGCCTGAGTCAAAGAGCAAAGACGATATTACTTCCGCATCGTAGTTGGTGTTGAGAGATCTCAGACCAGATAAAGATTTCTGACGATATTTGGTTCTCTGGAAACGCCTAAATCATCTACACGCTTTCAGATTTCCTTACAACGCCGTTGCCAAGTTTGTGTGTACAGTAAAACACCTGTCACCGTAAATGTTGAGCAAGAACATTTGCGTCGCCGTTTTCACATGGAACGATATTGAGTAATTCGTGGATATTGAAATAGTAGACGCTCATCTGTCTGATCCGGTTAGATCAAAAATCCTATAAATCGAACATACCACTGAAAAACTAGTCAAATGAGAAAAACGTGCGCGCTAATTCATGGTTGTCCTGGGAAAACTAATTGAAGGATAATCGGTTGTAGCATTGGAGTACACTACTTACAAAATAATGGAGGTGAAAAACCTTGTGGGGAAAAGCCATTTCATGGTCAGTTATTGCCCATCACTCGAGATTTAATTAACCTGACAGCTTCCACAGTTATTCTGTGGACTTGCGAAAAGTACCTACAGATTCAAGTCCCTATTTGGGAATATAGCTGAAATGATGCAAATAAATTAAACGCTTACAGATATTTTCGTAATTCAGTGACTATTGTTCGATGTTATGTATTGTTTCACTACCTGTGGTTGCTTCGTTTATTTCCCATGAAACAGACATACCCTCAATTTTTCAGATGTGTACAACGGTTAAAAATGCTGCCTTCCAAAAACTACCTGATTTCCAGATTTCTTTGTGATCGGCACCCAAAAGAAACCTCTCAGCTGGCAGGCTTTAGAGGCTTGTGTAAATCCGGCCATTTCCTGGGTATTACGGAATACTCGCAGTAGGATTCTTAGTAAATTCAGCCGCCATGTAAACCTTCATTCAATATATCCACAGACACGTAAGTAAGTAGCTGCTTGCTGAAACCCCAACAAAATCAGTCGTGTGCCCAGTCATGGTTGCAGGTGATTCTCACATCAACACAGCTGAAAGAAAGCCCTTCCAATCCCCATCTGAAAGTGTATTTCCTCTTCCAGAGGTGACATTCCGGTGGAGATCTCCGCAGCACTTCACAAATATATACATTAAAGACATATTGAAGTGTAAAGACACCGGCCGAATTAAGAGGGTTCTCTTACATCTGGTGCTGCTTAAGCATAAGCCGAAATTTGCTCAAAAGTACGAGTGTACACCGGTGTCAAGACAATCCAAACTAATATGCTCACCTCATCTACTTCTTGGACAGAATTGCCTACATTTGTGGAAGATATGTGTGGGAGTGAAATGTTTTCTTCCTCCTTTTCCATGACGAACACCCGCAGTTGTTGATCAATCTCTTTCAGACGTTCCTGGATTTTCTCAATTTCTGGATCGTTCCCTATCAAAGATAATTGACCAGCTTTTGAGGAAGGCCACAAAGCCAATTCATCCCGTGTTATTATTGAAATCTGGTTGTCTTCAATCTCATTCTATAAATTGATAAATACATTTAGACGAGACACTGTTAGACAAGAAAAAAGGAACAGAGCTTATCCACATCTGTCCTGGAAGCTTGAAGTGAGCAAGTCGATAGAAACGATGAGTGACAAGAGCTACTAGCATCTATTTTTCATTTGATGCATAAAACTTTTGGTCCAAATTTAGGACCAGTCTTTTGCTTCCACCAGTGATTAAGCAAAAGGTTCGGGAGTTAGATAAACAGCATGCTAATTTTGCAAAAATATGTATAAAGAGAATTAGCCGGACGCAACTGAATAGTCTGACTGTTCTGTGGTCCATCGCAAAGGAGCTGATGCCCCGCATTTGGAATGGAATTTTTGGTCACAGTGATTTAGCTATCTAAGCAGTTTCAAAGTGGGAAATACGGTTTATCTAGGTAATTAATAGTTGTAACAAGTGTGTGAATCTCACCTGTATCTCATTTACTCTTATTTCAACAGGTTTAGGAGTCTACGAGATACCAAGCAACTGCAGTTCACTGGTGGCCTCAAAATCCGCACAAACTCTTTGTACACTTACTATGCTAGGACATTATGGAAACGGAAATCAAGTCATGTAACTACACCTCAAGGGGAAAGAAGATCGGCCCTAAGCGATTAGAGGCGTACAACCCGTGTTCTGTCCAAATCTTCCATCCTTCCGCCTACTCTTAACAGAAAGTGGCAATATTGTGTTTCCGAATGTATCACTGCATTCTGCTTGGCTCTCATCTGCTCATGAATCACGGCTTAGTTACACTAAGGAGTGATCCGACAGCGTGACTCGGTCATCTTCTTATTCTGACCCACGAAATGATATTCAAATTCTTGGGGGCCCCAAAGCACCCTCAGCTGAAGGTTCATGAGTAACAAAGTCACTGTCTGACTAGACCCACATTGAGGACAAAGTTGAATGTTGCGTTTTCGGTTTACATGTCCCGTATCTTGTTTTAATCCGCATTCAGACAACACAACTCGCGTCGGAAGGTCTCCAACTCAGATGCGGTACTTCTAGCCGGAAAACTAATTGTCACGACCAGCTGCCATACGGCTGGGATGCATTACGCCGTCACGTTTGATGCTAACGTTTCCCTTTCTTATATCGACGATTAGATGATCAGGCCTTTCTTGCAAGCAAAAACTATCTACGTTATAGAAAAGTGCTACTTAAGACCCTTCTATACAACAAGGTGTAGAAATGCTTCACATCGTTACCGGCAAAGTAACGTCCATGCTCCGATCCCGCGTTAGCTTGTGTAAAGTGATTGTTGTGCCTCGATAGTTCACAGCGACTAGTTAGGTAGTTTATATGTGAGCAGGTTATCGCAGCACTGCTTTCCGACTAAGTGCCGGGAAAATTTGGAGACGCAGTAGCTATACCTGCGATGAAACGATACGGCATATGTTCGTCCTTTTGAATCCGAGGAGCCTGTCATCAAATTTGGAAATATCAGCTTAAAGGAGCTGAGTAGTTTTGTCCTCACTGAAAAGCGTACAACCGCGTGTGGAAGTGTTTGGAACAAGATATCCCAGCGCACCGCCAAGGTCACAGTGGGGTTCCACGACGAATGCAGCGATGCGATGCTTTTCTTTCGCTAAAGTGTTGGGACTACTATGCGTGTCATCTCACTTTACGGATACGAAGCCTAGCCCATAAAAATGACGTTCATCCTCTAAGTGTATCAGAAAATAGCCACTAAAGGAATGTCTCACGGGGCGCTGTTAAAAACGCAAGGGTATAGTAAAGCAGAGATCTTTAGGCGCTGATTTTCTCGCCAACCGATTTAGCTCGGGCATATCTAATACAGTGAAACCAAATGCTCCATGTATTCCATTTTGCACACGGGGTGCAGAGAAGTCAACTGAAATAATGACGTTTAACGAAGAGCTATGAAAAACGCCTAGCTGTTTTGTCCCCTGTAGGATGATTCCGGTCCCCTCTATGGGTCCTAAAGACTTTGATTGCTTTGATCAAAAACATCTGTGAACCAGTTGCGGGACTGTGTTAACTCCATCAGCTGTTACATAACAAGTCAGTTTTCAACACATAATAATACAAATGAGACAAACGTTATCCGCAAGATGGCTGTTTCCGAACTGGAACAATAGGTGTTGACCAAGAAAAGAACGCATAAATTAGCCAAATCACTCGTCTCATTTATCGTCACTCAACAAGTGAGATAAAAGAGCGTTGAAGTTAGCTATATTTGATTCAAGGACAAGAGGAGCGAAGTGGCTGTTTATTCAGCCTTACTAACTTGGTTATACAGATTGTCCAACCTGAGTAAAAAACACCTACAAAAGCACCTGGCAAGGGCTGCCCAAAAAAGAGCATCTCCTTCAATAAGAAAACTGTGAACGCTTGTGGTGCGTGAACTGAACACTTCTACTACTGCGTAGAAAAGGCGGTATTCCTGATCAAAACCCATCTGTTTTTATCAAACTCCACACTAATGGCTCATTTCTTTCCTACGGTATCGAATCACTGGACTGACTAGCCCAGACTCCTGACTCCTGATTTTTAGCTACCTATTCGAACCTCAAGTCGGGTGAAAGAAGCATTTCTCCAGGACAGAATTCACTTTCTTTCGGAGTTAAGTAGACCGGCCACAAGATGCTATTGTCACAGTCATTCCCCTCTTACCATACTTCGTCTTTCCAAAACAAACATCAGCGTCTTGCTTCCGTGTTTCTTCCCAGCAAAATTCAAACCTGAGGTGCAGAACATCTTTCGAAATGTGTTCAGTGGTGGGTTATCTGTGTGCGTGTGTGTTACTGGTCTGCTGACTTGAAAAACGGTGAGACGAAAGCTATACGGAGGAGACAGCGCCTTAACTTACTTCCATGAAAGAACATGCTTTATTTTGGTTCAGGGATGCATAGTTATCCCTTGGAAACAATCTCCAAAGTTCAGGAAAGTGCTTGTGTACAACACTGGTCCAATTGTTCCGACATCTTTAATCATTATTAAAACCCTCCACGGTGTTCCTAGTAGACCAAACTGTGGTGGTAATTCATGCTAATAACAGAATCCAGTGAATACTTATGCACATTACAGACTACTAAGTAATGAAGGACGAAGTTCAATGTCCTAGATTCCTTGAAGTTTTTGGGACATGGTTCACCTCCACTTGGTTGTTATTGCGGTCGACTATTTAAGTATTTTTAAAGGGGGGTATTGTCGACTTCCAGCGTGATGGAAGACCATACGTGGGTCGACGAAGTGAAAGTGCACAAAGCGAAGGTAGTGATGGGAGACAGAGACGCGCTCCCTCTTTGCAGTCAGTCGATGTGCTGGCTAGTTAAATTATCTCAGATAGCCAGTTAGCCGCTTCTACAACACAATATAAAGCAAATTAGTTATTTTTTGCATACACCGATCCCGTGAAGCTGACCGATACAGAGTATTTAGCCTCTAGTTTGGTAATGTACCGCTTCCTAACAGATGGGACTAGCGTCGTTTGGGCCACGGAGGTGGAATTTTCTACGGAAGGGTTATGCTTCACGATTACCACTTGGCACATTCCGCCTCAATGCTTCATTTACTATTCCGGTTTAGCGGTTTACTTGATGCTTATAAAACGACGAACTTGAAACGCGCGCACAGGTGACTAACGGAATGATCAGTCTAGGGGACGGAGTAGCGGTAGAATAGAGCATCATGGACTGATGAAATGAATAGTGATTATGAGTGCTTCTTCGAAGAGTATTGCTGCAGAATATAGCTTTACTCTTGGGAGACTGCTCTGTGGTCTTAATATAAGCGAAACCTCATGCATTCCGTGACCACCAGCTTTCATTTGGTCAAAGAAAGCCACATCTATAGATGTAATGCACCACCCATAAGTTTGCTGGAGACAATTCGACGAGCTTCCAGCAACCTTATGGGTAGTCTATTACTTTTTTATATATATCGCTATTTCCCGAATTTCACACCAACTTGGTGTGAAGCACTTTCAGTTGCTTAAAACATCATAAACGAGAGATTCAGCTGGGTTCTAGGTGAGTCTACCATCAACACCAAATTGGTATGCAGATGAGTGCATTTTACTGAAATCACATCTCATTTATTTGATGAGATATTATTCCTAAGGTTGCTGTAGATTCTTCGGCAGCTCAAAACTAGTTCTGTGTTGCTTGTGGACCATCAAGTAAGCGTACTCCATGAGTTTCTGCAGATATTATGTTCCACTTAAACTGCACTGGGCGCGATTCACCAAATGCGCTTATTTGCACGCTAATATGGTTTTACTTAGAGACTCAGCTGAGTTCCCGGTCAATTTGTAGTCTAGGCTACTTCCCATCAGAGAAGGATTCAGTTTATATTCGGTTGAGTCTTTCAGTACATCCAGATCTGTCTACAAATGAGTGTATTTCGCTAATTGGGTCTAACTTACCTTGTTGATTTTATCCATGCGCTACAGCCGCCACATGTTTCGTGTTAGCATGAAAAGCGTATTGATTCACATCTAAATTGAGACGCGTGACTATAACGCGGCTCATCAGCTAACAGCGCGTTCACCGCACGGCCGCTGTGAGAAGGGTTATCTGCGTAGGACACGGTCGCAATCATCTCTGAACCTTTAATTTTGAACAATTTATCAATCTGATGACAACATTAGCGAGTATACACTCATTTGTAAACTAATTTGGTCTTCCGAGAGACTCACCTGGAACCCAACTGAATCTCTCGCTTGTGATGTTTCCAGGCATGATGACATGTTTTTATAGGCTGTCCTCGTATAGATGAGAACTGTTTGCTAATCAGGATTCCAGTTGCAAGTGTCTCGCTCCCAAATCAGCGCGACCTAAGCGGTCATTTAGAAGGTTCCGAATGGACACTATTTGGTATTAAACAGATTTCTCAAGAAAACACAACCGAAAAACATCAAAATGCCATAGGCCTAATCAGAACGCACACAACTGTTAAAACTGGTTCACAAATAAATAGGTGTGAAACTTTACAAGTGAAGTTAATACGTTAGGTTGACCTATTCATGCACTACTGTGTGGCATGGACATTACATGAACAGTCTAATCGGGATTCGTAAAGGTCTCAAGCTGAGATTTAACCGCATCCTCCAAAATAAAATTTTCGATTAGGTAAAAACATTCTTATCCACTTTAGGCAGATCCATGAAGTAGTGTCAAGGTCAAAATATCTTACGGGTGGAAGGTGGGATGCGCTAGTTCGAAATAATAGCCGTGCTACTTTTGGACTAATAAGTTATAAGATACAGTATTTGCCAAAACGCATCACAATTTTCCAGGCTAGCTAAGTTTTTTACGGCCAAGTAGATCAGACTTCATGGTAACAGAATTGAAAGCACCTTAACCTCTATCGGTTTCTGGCTAGAATATTCAAAAAGGTTAAAAATAAAAGCCTACAGTTGATTTGCGCTTCATTCCACCTATTGGTGAGGCAGACGAAGGCTCGGGGCTTTTTACTTCAAAAAAATACTTTTCACTGGCTCCAATACTTGGCTAGTAACGCAAATTGTCAATATATTCCAACCTTTGTCTCCCACATTCTCAGCATAGCTACGGCTGCTTTTGTTCATTTGGATGGCCATGCTTGACAAACAGTTCTGAGAGAACAGGATGATAAAATCGCATCTGCTGCCAAAGAATCTGCTCGAATCAACAGTTTTAATGCTACTGATCTTCGCCAATTAATCTACTCTGACAATATATACTCGTTTAAACATCAGTGTGTGGTATACTTTAATGTGGCTCAATGCAGAAAAACCTGAATCAGCAAACGCCAGCATATCGGTAGTATCTTAAATGCGCAATCTTCGCAACTCCCAAACAGAAAAAAAGGTAAACATAACCACTAAACTTCTGGTTGTTCAGGTCTTATCCTGTAAAGAATTTTCCGCTAATGTACCACGCACACCACATAGTACGGAAGTATCGATTTTGAGACCACTAACATCCAACCTCGCCGCACAAGCCCATAGGTGGTACACCGGACAGGCTGCAGATATTCTGGATTCGTGTTATGGTGGCTGGTTACTTGACTTAGGGATGCACACACCCGCGGTTGGGGCTAAACGAATGTTTAAGTGATGAGATATATTAAATCCAAGTTTGCCCGTTATTCGGTCATTTGGACATCAAGGGACCATTAAGGTCATATCAAGGTCATTGGGCCCCAAGCCAATCACTGTTGGTAAGCTTCTGTGTGGCGTTTCCTGTTTTGTGTAGGCCCAGTGATCACGGCGACCACGTGCTTGTCCCACTCACCCATTGGCTGACACCGTCAACAGATAAGTGCTAACTTCTGTTGTGCGTTGCTCTCCTCCTAGGTACGCCAGCTTGGAAGAGTAGCTTCTTACTAATTCAGTAAAGACGGGATTCGTCTCCAGAGCAATCATTCACAGCCTATCACATGACGAGCAGATACTGCTATCCAGAACGTCAGTATTAAGGTAACCTGATCTAAGGTAGACCTGGTAAAAAGTGGTCAACCTGCGCTGCATAACCCATGAAACCGATTACCTAATTTTGATAAAATTTCTTTGTACAGTGGCTTGGACAACTGGCCGCATTCAGGTGTTTTTTATACCAGTGTAACGGTGATACTACTGATCGGGAGGCACGCGAGTAGTATGTGTTGTTCATAGAATTTCGCTTTGCGTCGACTGAAAAAGGGAATTCTGTTGCGGAATTCGTGGGGCCACTTTGTGACATTTGCTTGGATTTGACCGACGAATGAGTGGAGGCAACAAATCCCTAGGAAGACTCGTTCGGGAGAAGATCCGTGTCCAGTTTTTGTAGCTAGGATGCAGATTAGAGTTTTGCTTCCCTGTTCAATGGTCTGTGACCGGTCAGTTGGCATTTCCGAATAAATAGCTCCGCATCGAAGGCCTTCTTCCTTTCATTTGGTGTCGTGACCAGGATAAAGATGAAGATCGCATGGACGCAACCCTTTGAGGATGGGGATGTTCGGACCTTCCTGGAGTACTTTGAGGAAATTGCGGAGGCTGCCGGGCTGGAGACCGACCAGGGTAAGTTGGCAGCACTGAAGACCTTCCTAAGGGGCCGGGCGGAGTGGCCCTGGATGCGGCCAGAAGAGACCCTCAGAAGATGGACTGGGCCGTTGCGAAGGAATTCCTTGCAGCGGAGTTCGACACGCCGGCCGACCGCCAGGAGGCTATGAGGTGGTTCAAGACGGCCAGGATGGCACCCGGATCGGACCCGACCGTGTTCTTCTCCGGCCTGCAGCAGTTGTTGGATCGCGCTTTGCCGAC
>NW_008751697.1:1700551-1719308 GCF_000715545.1 Opisthorchis viverrini | reverse complement strand
TCTAGGAAGACTCGTTCGGGAGAAGATCCGTGTCCAGTTTTTGTAGCTAGGATGCAGATTAGAGTTTTGCTTGTTCATTCAATGGTCTGTGACCGGTCAGTTGGCATTTCCGAATAAATAGCTCCGCAGCCAAGGCCTTCTTCCTTTCAAGGGTAACGTGAAGCCTCCAAGGCCTTCTTCCTTTCAAGGGTAACCTAAGTGAAGCCTCTCGCTCCGCTTATAATTTATTAGTTTAATTCCACCTTCAGCGTAAAGGTGGCGCTTTAGAAGGTTGTCGGACTAGAACTGCCCGTGGGGGAAATAACATCATCAACATTATAAACAAGTTTTAAACTGTCAGGATTCTGTATTATAGAATTGTAGTACTATAGATTAGGAAACCGGAAGGGATGCTTTTTTCACATACTGACATTGTAAATGCTTAAATAGGCCAAACTACGAACTATTTGTATTCATCATAGCCGACTGGTGAGTTTTTCCTTCAATTTATGAATAGCAAACTCACTGGTGTGTCCTTCACGAAGTGATCTGCACCAGAAGGTGGCTCTCCATCGTGAACTTCTTGTCCTTGCCACCACATGTGGTTTTCGTTCTGATCTTGATATGTTGTATCATTAAGAAGCTGTTCTAGCTTTTCTTCATCTTCTTTTGACAATGGACTCACGTCGTCCGACGTATCCTTTGCCTGAAAACATTGTAATGAAAGAACTGACCAACAGAATAACCCTAAATAACTGAGTGTACTCAGTAGTACAAGAATTCCAGAAGTACGAGTGACAGCGGTTCATCTTCTTCAGTAAAAGCACTGTTGAACTTCCAACTAGGAACAGACAGTACTCTCCGGTTTTGCATCCGTCTTTGGATTTGCCTTACACATTGAACCGCACCGATGGATCTAGGTGCAAACTGAGTACTGTCACATACAGTTCGTGCAGATGTGCGTATGCTCATCGCTTAGCTTCCTTTACAAGTGTAAACCCCAGGAAATAAGAGTCAGCTGTGGCAGTTATGAAACCACTGGCATATCCAACCGATGTTTCAGAAATATGAAGACAAATAAACAGCTTAAACGCAGTGTCCTTGAGGACTGTAGCCTGGTGACCTGCATCACTCGTGAGATGCACTCGAGGCACACAGCTGGTTTAGCTAGTGCACGGTTTTATCCATTCAGGACTGCGAATATCAGATCAACAACAACAACACATATGCTTCACAACACTGAATTTCTAACAGTTATTGGGATGCGGAACACGAAATTACGATAATCTAGAAGCATATATCAGGGATTGTACTACCCCCGTTAGGAGTGCAGTAGTTCGCGTCAGAAGTCTATAAGCTTATGTATTGAAGCAATAATCAGCAGAGCTCAAAGTCTGCAGTAGATCATAGAATGGGATACTAAAACACGACGAAACAGTAGTTCACATATTTGAACCACCAAGTGGTTAAAGCTCGGTAATTTAGTGGTAATTTCGTGGCTGTTAGGTGGTCATTTTTCCGTGTCGACTACGGCCAAGTGCCCCTATCATTAACGAGCCTGGTTCCGCAACAGAGTGCCCTGTACACTCAGAAGTGTTTAATTAAGCCAAGGCTTCAGCATAGCGCACCAGTGTTAAGCTTAGAAGACATTTTGTTTACATGTATTGGCCACTGACATACAACCCACTACTTTCAGAGCACGAACCGGTTTCCGAGAGTTTTCTCGAAAAAGCATGTGACCTACCATTTATGTTTGTATGCAGAATGTTTGTGACACGTGAAATAAAAGCTTCTTGTGTCAAAACGGATGGGTGATAGGAAAAGAAAGAGTACATGACAAGCTGGTTGTGGACTGTCGAAAAGATTTAGGAGTCTCGCGTACTGTTTTTCGTCGAGAAAATTGATCAGCTGTTGTTGCGATAATGCGCCCTGAATTTTTAACTTTTGAAGGGACTGGTCGCATGTTAGGGACTTTTCTTTTCATGTGATTGCCAGTAGGGGGATATGTTTGAGAAGAAAGACCTCAATCGAACCTATGTAATTTCAGACCACATATGACCGATATTTCTCGAGATTGGATCATATCCTTTAGCACTGTCATCCGTTCGCTGATGCAATTCCACTCGAGGTTGCCTGAATTGCCATGTGATATTTGGACCCTGATGAAGACGCCTCAATTTTTTCCCACCAAAATCCGTTCTGGCCAACAAATTGATATTAGGTCTATGGTGAACCGTTTCGCAACGCACCATAATGGCCAGTAAGCTCACACCCTGATATGAGTGAAACGAAAATCTATAGAAACGGTGCAATGGGTATTGGATCATTATTGCCTAGCATGGTGAGGCCCACACCTACCTCGGTTTTCCGGGTCAAACTTTACGGAGATATTCATAAACTGGATAATGCTCACTCACATTTACACTGCGTAAATTTAGATTTTTCGAAGCAATTGTCTCCTGGTGCCCTAATCAGTGGTTTGCTACTTAAAGTAGTTTCGAATGCAGTCGTCTGCAATAAACATAGCAAGTCACTCATAACTCAGACAAATAGTCCTAATACCTATTGTGGAAGTGACATACTCGAAATCAGAAGGCGCTATCGTGATGCCAAAGTAAATGTCCTCTGTTCCATCTGTTTTAACAGTTGATGACTGGGTCCGGAATGATGTGTGCAACCGTCCCCTCCGTTAAGTTCTATAATCATTTATTTGTTTCGTGCTTCTACATCGATCGGTTGCATTTAGCTTGTTCAGGCGTATTCTATCAGCTTATGGACGGTTACATCACCGGGAGGTAATAGGTTTATGCTTATCTACGGAAAGCTAAAGATCTACTCTCCACTGCACGCCCATATTTCCCATAAAACCTGTGGTTTTCCTTCGTACAACCAAAATAACTTTCGCCATACACTGGTCCGATAGCTATGAAGGACATGCCGGGTGCCCGCGCTTACAAAAACTTAATCGTTTCTTATTTTCATTCATTTATCTCCTGACACATTGCAGCCTAAGGTGACTCGCACTAACCGGTCTCTTTGGCTCATCCTGGGTTTCTGCAGATCACTTTCAAAAGCTGTATGCTTCAGAAGAATAAATGGCGAGTATTGCTCACTATCTGCAACATCTGACTGATGTGTAATTATTCACACTGCCCCGAACATTTTGTCTCTTTTCCCTATTGAGCGCCCCATGTATCTCGTCAGGCAGACAGATAACCTGAGGGGCTTGGGAGCAGCCTGGATACGGCGGCCGACAGAAATGCCGCAAGGAGCAAACACTGTCCGTTTGAAGCCTGTATACAAAATCAACAAACGGTCTTCGTACTTAGAAACGTGATACTGCCTGCTAAATCACCGGATACATCGTTTCCATAGCTAACTTCCTGTAGCTCTAGAGGGCTGTAAACAACCAAGTTACAACCGACTTTCTGGTTTCCTAATTTCCCAGACTTGCCTCGTAATCCTGCGTATCACTTGTTCTTTCCTCTTTAATATAATCAACGTCGTTCAGCCTTCAGCTATTACTTGTTGTATTCCATTATCTGATGTTCAGTCGAGATGTGCAAAACTGCCAGGTGGAAAGGGTTATGTTGTAAGACCATTATTACACAGTTTAAATGAACCGTCAATTGGTACTGCAAGCATCTCACAGTGAATTCCATGTTGATTTATTTTAAGTGAACTTCTTGCCGCTTACTGTGAATCCATCGCACTAAACGCTTGATTAAATCTATAGATGGAATACAAGTAAGTATGCACTGCTCAGTACCATGAGGATCAAAGGTGTTGAATCCCTTGAGTTTAATATCCCTGAGAAAAATTTCCACCAGACCGTTCGCAACCACTTGATCTAACAAGCCGTACTTGCCCGTATTTCTGTCAGTCCGATTAGCCTATACCACTTACGGCCAAATCCACTAAAAGCAGTACAAACTGACCTCTAACATAGAATCATCCGATGCAATAGTGCAGATGGAGAAACATACTTTGGTGGTCTCAGTTTATCCTTTGTTGCAGGAAGGCTGCAAGAGGCGGTTCATCTTAAACGGGTATTATGCAAACGTCTCAGAAAGTTGATTCCAGGAAAGCGCACCTATGTATACTCATTGGAGGTAGGCTGGTTGTCTGTTATTTGGCATTATTTTCACAGAAGGCATTGTGCCTAACTCTGAAATGCTTAATGTAAAGATGGAAAACAGATGAGATGGTGGGAGAGGTTCGTTTTTAAATCGACGGCATCGGTTACCTAGATTTAGATCTTCGGTATGCCACCTGTGAATTACTCCATTTGTGCTCCACTTAACCGGCTTATCTGTTTTGTTTGTGGAAAGCCGGTGCAAGGTTTAATGTGTTCCGTGTTTCAGGAATCCAATGGCCATCCGGATGTTGCAAGAGAGTTTAACATTGAATCCACCACCCAGCTGAGACCTGTGTCCCAAATACACCTTTGATCATGTGTGTACAAATGCATTGTAATAGGTCCGTGCTTTTTCTATCATGTTTCCGATGCGGTAGCCTCTTGTGATGAAGTCTCTATGACTGGTCATTTGGCTACTGTATGCTTATCACTCGGTTGTATAGGACACGAAAGCGAGATTTACAAGCTGTCACAGATTCATCATAAGACAGGTATTTTCATGAAGGAAACTACCCAACAATTTTGCTAAAAAGGACTACAAATTGGAAAGCTATAAGGTGGAATTTCATGATTACTCCTATCTGAATAATGATGTGCAGTTGTTTTTAGTTAGAAATCGATCGAGTATAGTTATATGGACGATATCCATGTGGTTATTATGTGGTTACTCACAACTGAATGCTACTTGTTGGCTACCAGCTAACCACAAGCTAACTACAAGCTAGTGGTTATTGATGGTTGCTTCACGCTCCCCCACCGTCAAAATGTGCCCAATTAAAGATCACAAATGGTTAAATAGCGACCAAATAACCTGGGAGTAGCTAAGAAATATCTACATACATGCGTTTAACATGTGGTTGTGTCACCACAAAAAACGTAAAATAACCGAAAGACTACACTTATCATTGCCTTCAGTGCTACAAGATACCTCATACCTAACCGAAAGTTGACTTATACTCCCTGAATTAGAGCGGATGGACAAATTATCTTATGTCCCTCATTACAGTCGAATTTTAGAAAACACCAAGACATTCAGCGCACAAGTATTCAGAAGAGTTTCGGATCAAAACCCAGTGTGCGACCAGTATCACATAAAAGCGGTCAAAACGTCAGTCTCAAGAAGAAGTAGAAAGAGGTGAGTAGAGATCTTAGGTAAAACTGCCAGAATCGTTCAAGACAACAGTCTGAAAGAATGGTACTATAAGTCTGCCGCGTCCTTGGTTTCATTTTTTTAATCCCTTTGTGGCACAATTCTATGTGTTTCACTTGTTATGATAACTAGCAACTGATGGTCAAACTAATTTCCATTTGCGCACTCCTGAGACATAAGGCTGGAGTTCATCACTAAAACAATGCTCCCTCTATTGAATTTTGCGCTGCATCTCAGGCTATTCACGACGAGTCCTTCAATAAGACCTCGTTTCCTCACGACCCATGGACCAAGCCCAAAACATACACTCAATACACCTCCAATTTATTGTTTATGGTCAGGATGCCTTTGAATATGATCTTGCCTATCGTGTAGAAGAGGGGTATCTTTGATTACCTGTGTGAACAATGGAATGGAAAATAGGGGGTGTTTTAGCGTCTAGCTAGGCACAGATAGTTAGATGAGGATGTCGCAAAAGGTCTCAGGTCCATTCTTGATCGAGTTACTGAACACACATTGGTGATCAACACCACTAAGACCGTCTGCCAAGCTAAGCTTGTTTCTACCAGCCCGGTTCTGAGTGGAAGCGACCGAGGGGTGGTCAGTGTATGACCTGACAACAAAGTACAAAAACACTAACCAGCAAACTTGGTCTAGTCGGCAACTGCCGTCTCCCTGGATGAGGACCCCGAGACTCATCTCACTAATGGTTAATGACACTGGCAGAAACGGCCAAATCGCGCAGCCAATGGTGCTCGTGCATCAAAGCGATCGCCTTCAGTGCGTAACTATCCAATTCCCAAACCAAACGAACATGCCGTTTCCTCCAAGACTTGGCTGTATGTACCACACTGTCCGATGATAAAAACCGCAGCAGCTGGAACTAGTGTGCCTATGATGCAGAGTTTATAGCTGAATAACTGAATCGGGTTGACAAAATATTCACGCGCCATAGAATTTTATCACGCCCTATTAACCTAACCTTACATCAGAGTATATGCTTCTGCAAATCATACGGATCTTGTGAAAAAGGGCACAAATATAAACCGGCAATCCAGCTTTAGATTACACTGGTATATTTGATCTGTCTGGATGGTACTCACCTAAAAATTTCGTAAAATATTACTTTTGCAATCAATGGGTAACTAAATTCTAATCTTACGGATGTGAGCAAATTTCAGCTAAGTAAGGCCAAAAGGTACTCTAAAATCCAGGTTCAAGTTCGTTTTAAGCTTCGAATATGTTTTGAATAAAGGAGGTTGTTTACATGCAGCGCTTCAATAAAACGGTGCATCAAGTCAGCGGACTTCTACCTCTGGGTATAAGTGAGGAACCTGACTTCTTTCTGTCGCAGTAGTATCGAATTCTTCGTCGGTCATTGTTTGTTGCTCGTCCTCCAACAGAGTGGCTATAGATAATGGCAGTGAAAGAGAAATAAGTTAGGCTCATACTAATTATGGTTGTCTGTTTTGAACTCGCAAGATTAAGTAATAGACTCGTTCAAATTCAAATTTTGCGCAGGAGAACTTGGCAAGTGATAAATAGATGTCAAAACTTGTCATAATCACTGCGAATGGGCATCGGAATGTAAACGGCTTGAGAAGTCTGATGTCTGTAATTGCATACCTGGGTGACCCGAGTTACCCTCACACTCCTAACCCCCACCCAGTTTTGTGCCGTAAACGTTGGAAATCATTATTATCATGTTATTTATCGAGGTATCTCAACTTCAGCAGAATGAGAACACCTGGGTTTTTTTAGCAAGCTCAATTCAGCTAATTGTCTAGCTACATGACGATTAGATAAAAAGAAGCTACCGTATCCTAGACTTCAGAAAGAGTACACACCGTGGGATAGGAAAAAAGAGATACGTAATCTCCTATTGTACGGTTGGGATAAGACTAAAAAAGCCGGATCGAAAAATGTATGTTAGTGCTTGCAGTTGTGATATTATTTTGCCAAACGTTTGGCAGATTCAAGTATTTGATTGATGCGGAGGCTTCGAAGGAGACATCCAGCCAATTTCATCCAAGGTAACCTGAGGACTGGCTGTGCAGTGATGCAAACGGTGCACCTTAGTGCTCTGGGGTTATTGTTGTTCTGTCTAAACTGAAGTCTACAAGGAACTATGAAACTCCTCAGTCCGGGAAGGAAAAAAGCCGTTCAGCCCAGGGCCAAGGGTTTTCGCCCAACTCCAAGAGTCTGAAGGCCCTGCAACCACCCGGTTGCCTAAGATAAGACGGAAGAACTTGAAATGTAGAGGCGAAATCATATTCCCAGAAGTCCACACCACAATCCTCCATATATCTTAAGCTGATACCTTCTTGGGTGGTAACAGAGGTAACTTGTACAACAATACGAAAGTCCCATTCTCCTAAGGCTCAATAGCCTGCCCAGAGTTCGAAATCGTAAAAGTTATTTTTAGATAAATATTAAGGGGCAAAATCATCTAACAATTTTATAAATGTTGCTGCTATCACTGTAAAATTCAGTTTCATATGAGCCAACAATTCACACTTGAACCGGCTTTCTGCGAATTCAAGTATTTTAGGGCTTCTGTATTCTTGCGTCTTTGGTGGTTTTCTTTGGCTTCAGTGAATTAAAGTAGTTTTCGCTGAAAAAGTTAATCGCACTTTAACGCTAACTACACGATTTTACCGCGAAGAACGAAGATCCACTCGGAAGGACAAAGTCCAACCGGGTTCTTTTCTTCTCGGTCTACTCATTCTTCAGACGCAACTTTGAAAGACTGTGCACTCAGAAGAATGGCAAATATTTGCCTACTAATGAGTAGCTCAAACAGTTATGAATGAAGGCCCAGTCGTCCCAGGTTAACCGAGGGGCGGAAGCGAAATTGAAGCCAAAAGTAAGTCTGTTCCTTCTAAAGTTCGTTTCCGCCAATGAACTGACGGGTCGAACAGCTTATGACGGCAAATCAGGAGGAAGCTGACACTTGAAAGTTGAAGTTACTCAAGATGAACAAACCAGCCTCAGCTTGGGGCCTGATGGTTCCACCAGTGCCACCGATAAAGTTAATTATCATGTTCTCAAGTCTCCTACCTCTGTTTCATTATAAGGCCCAGGGCTCTTCTTCCCTTCTAAGTCATCAGACTCGCAAATTCTAGTTCAAAAGTTGAATAATGTTGCGGTTTGTTCAGTTTCTTTGAAGTATGATGCTTCAAAGCTGATGCGGCGTTGATGATCAGTGTTACTTACTCCAAGCCTGGAAACTTTCAACCTGTTTTATTTCATTAGATTTCCCCAAAAATAGGCGTTTCTTCAGAGCTCAGGAGGGCCGTAACTTGGCCTATCCAAAACTTTCTGCAAAATTTTCCACGGTAATGCATCGCCATTCTTGAGGCTTGCATTTATGGCTCAAAATTCTTGTCCGTTTAGGCGAAAAGCAGCTCTCTAAATGGACTGTATCGACAAAACACTGCAAGTTTTCGCGTTCTCTTTAATGGGATAAGCCACCGAATTGGAAAAATTTCACCACTCACACGCACTTCACTACCTCTGAACTAAGGCAGCCCAACTGACTAGCTACCTTAAGCTTGGGAATTCAAGCGGAATGGTGGTTGTCGCCGTAGCTTGAAGGATGGTTGCAATGAAGCTGGCTATAGAACTGATGATCATACGCACGTGTTAGGCCAGAAAACATTTAGGCAACATCAAACAAATTTCCTTCAAAAGTACTTTTCAAACTCGTGTCTTGCATACGCTTTTGCTTGTATACTTTCAAAGGCTCCAACATTCTTCGAAAAAAGATCGCGGCAGCTGACGGAGTCGGTAGGAACAGTTCACGTCATATGGCAAACCTAATGACAGACTTCCACTTCCACAAATTTAGGGTACATACTTTATGGCGAGACATAGAAGTAAAAGCATTTTTCAGCATGAATAGTTTAACGTTTATTATTCTTACAGCACTCCTACCGAGTTTAACTCTACTTGCGTGGTGAAAACTGCACTCCCTATTGAGCAGCCCAGCATGACTATCTCAAACTGATGACCTTCAAAGAAGTTTACCGCGTTACATATATATTTTTGTAATGCACTACTCATAAGGTTGCTGAAAGGTCCTCAACAGCCCACGACCGGTTTCGCCCTTCTTGGGGCTCATCGGATAGGCGCAGTCTCCGAGTTTCCGTCAACCCTATGTTCTACTTAAAACCAGGTAACTGAATGTGCTGCACCAGGCCGCTTCATGTTTCAGTCGCTACGATATTCGAGATATCGCGATATAGTTTACCGCGACTTTGGTGACTTCCTCTGGATATCCGTGACTGGTTTTGTCAAATAATCTTTGAGCGTTTGACCGTTTTTCTTATTTTTTACTCTGATGACACTAGCCGGAAACCTCAGCATTTCTACTGTGCCAATTACAGGGATAAGCATCTTATGCATAATAAGATACAATGTGCGAAATCCAGACACCATTGCTTGTACTGTCAGTACTCTATCGATCCGGATAGAGGTGTTCGTCACAGCAATCGAAGAAAAGATATTCTTTGGATGGTACTCACCTCATAAACTATCACAGAATTCAGAGGACCACCTAAAAACCAGTCCTGTCAGCTGGTCTAAGCCGATGTGGGTGATTTTATAAGAGACGGCCTTTCATACCGTAATTTGGTACAAGTCATATTCAACGAAAAGTATACCATAGCTGTTAAACACTGAAACCGGTACCCGAAGATTCTGACATGTCTGTTTTCTCTAATCATGTGGTAAGCTCACGTTCCTCGAGGTAAGTGCTGGTTACGATCCTGTGAGTACACAGCTGAGCATTTACATACTGATCGCTTTTGTTAGTTTACCGGAGTGTGAATCAAACCAGCGGATAGTCCATATGTGGTTATACCGCTAAAATGAAGAACGAGGTACATGGAACATGGAAGGCTGGTTCAAAAGTCAGAAGCCGGACATGAGATGAACGGCCGTACAAATGAGTCTGAATTTAAATCGTTCTCACATGAATGCCTGGAGGAATCGGCAAGTCAAACTTTGGCTCACGCGCATTCTCATTATTTAATCTACAGTATTTTCGATGTGAATATACTGAGGGATTAAACAACTGGAAATTTTAAACTCACAGTTGTCATCCGCTTGAGTGAAGACTGTACGATCCAGGTCAAGAAAACATGTGATGTTCCTCAATATCTCATGAGACAAGTCATTCTGTTTGTAAGACGGCACCATTGCGTTGTCACAAACTGGAACCGATACGAGAGCATTGCTCTTGTCCGAAAAGATGTTTAGGTTGGGTAGAATATTAGGAGAAGAGATGGACGATCTGAAGTAAGATTTTCGCCGTTTGCCACTTCGTTGATTTTTAGTGGATTCCGTGAGCCTCCCCACAATTTGCATCAGCTCCTGCCGTATCTGTTGGTGGATGACTTTACTTTGTTGTTTCACCTGAATAAGAAAAAGCATTTTCCTTTTTTGCAATAAGCATGCCATTTCATTATATAAGGATTAGTCTAAACTGAAGTTAAAAACATTGTGTCTGAACCAGGGTTTCGCGGTTTCGAAAAACTGGTGTAAGGTGGTATGTTTGCTTGCTATTCTGGGATTCGTTGCGCAAAAAACAATACTGTACGAGTAGAGAGCGCGATAAGCCCCAATTACTGAAGCTTCATTTGAGACTGCCGTTTGACAAATTCAAAGTAACTAGCTCCCAACCTTCAGAAATTTTCTCTGTAAAACAATCTCTTCTCGGACTTTTACACACAGATAACGATTAGTAGAAAGCTCCGTCCGGAATGGTGGTGAATTCTTCTATCGGAAGCTGTTGGGGCTTATGAGATAGGACGCTATCTTCCAAGAGAGAAACTTAGCATTGCATGTGTGCAGCGCAGATTGCAAAAAAATTAAGAGTCGAGCATTTCCAGGTTCTCGCGTACTTGAATATATTGCCGGTTTTCCAAAACTAAACGATCGATCGTTGACGTTTCAGAGCACAGAAGACCTGTACCACCGTTTTTTCTTTGTCCATGAACCCTTTGCCCACAACGTGTGCTTGTTCTCATCTCCATCCCTAAGAGTGATAACTAGCATTGCGAGTGAGCAAATGTCTGTACAGCAGTGTAACGACTTCAGCATTCAGTCCTTCAGCAGGATGAGGGACGTACCTGTGATCAGCAGCTTTTTGACAGAAACTACATCTTACTTCGCGTCAACTCCATCTCTTATTAGTTGAGCCAACGACAACATAACTTTTTACTGATTTCTGGCCAATGTTGAAGACATTCCTTACTTTCAGCACGGAGGAAAGGATATTATATATAAGTGTATTCAAAAATAAATGAAAGAATCAGAGAGGAACGAATGACTGAAACTCTGCACGCTTTCAAAGGCTTGCGCGGAAAACCCATTGGGTTCCTCCTGGCAACTAGTATAAAATCTAACCTCTAAGCTTGGTGAACGGATCAGCTGATCAACTCCCCCTCTCAATTTCAACCCATTAAGTAGGTAACTTCGGTTTGCTCTGTTTCATCACTCCAAAGACATTGTATTTTTGTTTACTATGCGTGTCCGATCTTCGGAGAAGGAATCATAAAAGGAAAAGAGAGGTATAAGAATCTTATCTGCAGTACATTAAGTATATGTTACGCGTCAGCTCACAGCTGCAACGTACATCCCACGGGGAACGAAATTATCAACGATCTAATGTTAATGAAGCCTGCGCTGAAACATCCTATAACACTATATTGTAGCGTAATAGCGGCCTTCTATTTGAAGATGTACACCTCAAATTTCTTGCTACATCGACCAACTGGAAATGGATGTTCAAAATTTGAGTAACATTGACATTAACTGATCGCTACACATTCACACCATCGGCTATACTTTACTCTTTTACAGAAAGCCAAATAGATTTTACTATAGTCTCCGCTTAATTTAAGGAGTAAAAACGATTGAGGATGTGAATGTGACAGTGTCAACAAAGTGCTGAAAATCAGGCTATGTCAGTGCTGTCTTTCAATATATGACTGGTATACAACTCAATGAAACAGGGTAATCTCGCTAAGGATAAAATTAGCCCTTTGGGAGGTTAGCCATCTTACGGTCCAATAGATTGAACTCCATTCACCACACGAAGTGGCGAGTAAGATTTTACATCTGACTATATTTCACAGCTAGTTGGGATGACATTTCAAAATCCTCACTTTAGTGGAGGGTGTAAAAGCTTGTACAGAGAAACAGTTATCGAACAGTTATGCCAGTCGTCCACTCGTTTCATATTCCTTACTCGAACGGTGGAAACGGTAAACCATATTGGCGTTCGAGTTGTTCTCTGAGCTTGCCTATTCTGTTGCATACCAGAACAGGTGGCTTAGTCGGTGTGCTATCGTTTGGTGGAACTGGACAATGCGTTGGTGTGGTGTGCATTAGTTTACGAGCGTTGGTTCAAATAAGTTTAACCTTCAATAGTAACTGATTGTTCGGCTCGAAATTCAGATAGTTGGATCAACGTCCCGTGTTCCGAGTGGAGCAAAGAAGTTAATCTCCTTAATTAGTGCGTTTTGCCCGCTTACTGTTGAGGATGATCATCCGATACATTCGGCTGGCGTTTAGTCCTGGTAGAGGTAACCGACTGAGTTGGTGAGCTATAGCTAGCAGGGCTGTATGAACTACATGTAGGTTACTGGGCTTTTAGAAATATCCCGACAGGCTTTTTAATCCAATTTTCCAGATCTTCTGCGCCCTTTAGGAAGAAACTGCCTTACTCAATTTTCATGTGTGAAAACTGAAGAACACGGGCTACGTCCTCGCTGTTTCCCGTGACCCGTTTTGAAACTCTGCAGTGCCCCCTGCTCAAATGGTTTCATTTTAGTATGCGACTTTGTCCTTCGTTTCTACAGTAATTTTCCCAGGATGACACCCGGTCTGTAATACACGAATGTTATATGTGACTGTAAACAACTTGAAGTCCATGCAGGTACTTTCATAACGTAGGAACTCAATCTTTTTTTTCACTGCTGTGATTGTCATGTTTTACGCTGTTTGGGATATTCCTGATAAAGGTTCCTAATAATTTGTCGTTTTGAAAAACTCGGAGGTTAAATCAGCTTTTTGACATGGGCTATAGCCAGTTAATTTTCATTACTCCTGATTACCTCCTCGTTAATATTCCCAATCACATCTCCTTGACAGACTTGCAACACTCCTCCTTGATATCAGGCTACCATGTTGTCTACTGATGTGCGATAACTGGTTATAACAAAAAAGGTTTCAGTTGAAGTTGTTCTGCATAAGAAATGACGGCAAACCACATGGAAAAGTCAGATCCTACACGTTGTTACTAGAACGCGCAAATAGTTACAACCTTATTCTCTTTCTTCACTCTCTCAAGCAGAATTTGATCAAGGGCCTCAGTCTGTGCGCGTAACTTATCGAGGAGTATTTGATCATTGCAGTTGTCCGTTGGTCCGGTCTCAGCAAATTGTAACTCCGTAAAGAAGGAGGTAAACGAATCATCCTCTTGATCCATTTTGTAATTTGCAGCTAAAAGCAAGAAAATGGAACATTATTTTTTACTTTAAAGTTGCAAGTTTATTGAGCTTTATCTTTTGACTTAAATTCATCAGTACGGTCGCGGATAATCAACACCTACCGCATAATTTGACGCAAAACAAACCTTCTGGCGATAATAAACGAGTGACTTAACACGGAGAAACGACATTAAGACTGACTGCAACGAACATGACAGTGGCTCCTCACAAGTATAAAGACACTGTATGTGTAAAGTGATACGATGGCCAAAAATGATGTTTCGTTGCGCAGGAACACAAGACTTGTGTTCAAAATTTTATTTCATAAAAGTCAGAAGGCCAGTTTGAGGGAAGAAGTTAATCAAAAGCCATCTGTCTGCCAAATATCGAGACATTATCTTTCCTTCATAAGTGCTCACGTTCGAAACTCGACACGGTTTCAACATATGCCGTTCATCGAGCTCACTTGTTTGCTAGTAACCTGGTCATCTCAAACTCATTGCACAAATCTTGTCAGCTATTGTTATCAGCCGTAAGAACCGCGTACTCATCGTACAGTGGTTCTAACTGCCACAATTTTGTCCACAGATGATTGGTGGATCTGGGGCAGGTGCCTTCTAATTGAAGGCGGGAGCTGATGAATTGGTGCTTAAAAACAGGTCTGTCAGTCGACTTTTAAGTAAATGGGTTGGAAGGGGAGCTATGCACTAGGTGCAATAGCTTGGATGCATTAGCATTATTTGGAGCACTACTGGGCCATGTCTGACAATGTCTCCAAATATTGATGTAGCCAGTCTTGGGGTCCCCGTTCAGGGAGACAACATCGCAGCTCAGTTTGCCGGTAATTATTTCTATACGTTGTTGTCAAGTCATTGTTTGACCTTCTCTGGCTCGCTCCTACCCTTTTCGTGGTTTTTCAAAAAAAATCCTCCAAAAATGTCGGTTGACTGGAATACGGAGCAAGTAGCCAGGCCAGCGCAACCCGTGAAGTGTGATAAGATTATTTAGCGTGTGCGAGTTATTTCTTCCTATTATCATTCAACATACCTCAGCATTGCTAATCCTGTGTTCTCATTAGAAGCGAATAATGCCTCAAAGAGATTTATGCTCAAACACTGAAAGACTTTCGAGGTCGTCCGCACAAAGCGGCCAGGTTTCTGACCCGTATAGCAGTGGGAATTACAGCGCAGCATTGTAAGCTCGATCCTTGATGGATAAACTGATATCACTCTTCAGAACAACAAGTTTGGTTGGTTCATTTTATAACCCTGATAAACTATCATCCGAGGTTTACAACGGAACTTACATCTGGACTGCCCAGCACCCAGTAGACAAAGGAACTAAGTTAATAGTGGGGTTTTTGAGTACTTGGTGGTAAGTATCCCACAGAGACGTCATATGGAACAATGTGGAGTTTTCAACACCAAATATGTTAATCAAAAAGGTTTTTAGGTGTTCTGATTCAGTCTGTATTCTTTTGAAATTCCCACAAATCTGATCTTTTAAACCAGATAGTTTCAAAACCACCAAAAATCCTCACCAACTTCCTTTACTGATGAACGCTTCTAAGCGCGCCGCAAGAGTTTAACCAATATTATTCTGTCAAAGAGCCCCTTTTGTACAATCATGTAGAGGGTAGAAATGAGCCCTGGGAGGTCAAACAATGACCTGACTGCAAAGCTTGATGGTCATCACCATCAAACTCAGCTGCGCTGATAAATGCCGTCTTCTTGGATTGAGATCCCGAGATGAAACATATCAATGGTGAGAGACATTAAGAGACATGGCTTGATGGAAAGCTCAGTATAGCGCAGGTATCTAATTTGTTGCCTTCAACACAGACATTCTCCTGTTCATCTAAAAAGACCAAGAGAAAAAAAAGGCCACTGGCAATTCTGGGTCCTTGCATCAATTGCACTGGCTACTTACTTCAGTATGTAGCCATCCACCACATCTTTTCGGATCATTGGCAGTCAAAACAAAATGGCAGCTATTATCACTGCACAACATATATGTGGTATTTGCAACGAATAGCGATGATGATGATGATTTTGATAATGGTTGCACCCAAACTATCTTTGTTCTTGCAACAACGCAAAACATGCACTGCTTGTTTAGAAGTCTGCCTCTCTTATTAAACCGCTTGATTCATTTTTATGAGTGGTGGTATTCGTTTGGGTTAATCAAAAGCAATGTTTTCATGCTTTCATATCTTGTCAGTTTGGAAAATTTAACAAACAAAATAGTCTAAATCTTCTGCCCTATGGTTGTTTGTGATTTTTTATAGAAACTCATTTTTGGATAAAATTCCTCTCTCTGATACAAGTTTGGTATAGTAGTGCACAAGATACTCCTATGTCCGTCACCTAGTTTAAACTCCCTAAACTTTGAGAACTAATTTTACGGACATTTTTTATCCAACTACCAAACTTACATTAAAGAAATCTGTACATCACCATAAAAGCATCCAATTTTCGTGCTTAGAAATGTTATTTTTGAAACTTTTTTGAGATGATCAAAGTGTGAAAATTGCAACACAAAATAATTATTAGCCCGCTATGGTGTGCCAGATTAATCCTCATACCCTGATTGATAAGCTCTCAGTACAAATATTGGGATTTTGACAGATTCTTATAATAATTCAAAACCACCATGTGAGTTAAATGATAACACTTCTACAGTCAGTGAAAACCAATGACAGTTCCCTTACATTTCCGTTGTTTTTTAAACGATATATTTGACCCAGGTGTAGTTCTTGCTGACACTACCTCCTTTTTTATGGGTGTTTAATTAAAACAAGATGACGTTTGTTCGGTCACAGGCTTGAGAACAACAGGCTGAACTCCAGCCTGGTAGGACTTGCGTTGATCAAATCTTCACACCCCACCATGTGTGAAAACAACGTCATACGACCCACAATTTTGATAATATTGGATTTTTTTGAGGTGCGTTTAAATCAGCTAACTAGTTTGTGCTCCTTAGCGAGAAATTCCCGGGTCTGTGAACATAACAAATGCTTTGTATCCCGAGACCTACAGGCATGTGGTAGTTTGAACAGGGCTCTTCAAAACCTTTCCAACACAAAGTCGTGTCCATTTTGAGCGACCACTGTCTCCATTCCTACCTAATGTCTTAATCGATAGGAAAATGAAACGAACGCTAGGTCTTTAAAACTCAAGCGCTCAAAAAGCAGCTGAGGAAATCTTCAATCTGGAATATGCAGACGATATCATTTTCGCTTGCAAGGAGGAGGAAATGGCCTTGGGTTTTTTTAATGAACTGTCCACAGTCATCTCGTCCTTTTGTTTGCACTGTGTACCCACAAAATATGATGTCACGCTTCCGGACATGCAGTCACTTAATACGCAACTTACAGCTAGAAAGAAAACGTCCAAATTTGTGCGCAAAGTTTGGAAATGTAGTGACAGTAAGGTTTAATGCACGAGTCTGTGGGTTACATTCGCTAAGCTGAAACATCTGCAACGTCAAAGCTGTATATACGTGAATCTCAAGGGACGCAGGTGTTCAACAACAGTTGTTTCAGAACCATAGTTCGTGTATGTTGGTGTCAATGAATCCGTGATGAGGCAAGTAGGAAGCATGTTCTTGGCTCTTCATCTAAGAATTCCATTAAAGAATGTATCCAGCACCAGAAGCAACGTTCGTTGGGTCGTGTGTTGCGTGTGCCAAACCATCGTTTGCTGAAGGCAGTGCTATGTTCCTGGCCCAATTTAGAGTGGCAGAAGCAGAGAGGTATCCAACCCTTGAGCCATCCGAGGGGTATGAAAGTTATTGCGAAATGTGCTACTCGCTTTTCAGGATAGGGACCGTGTGATCCCCGCTGAACTTAGTTGAGAACGCTGCTAGATGTGGCTGCCAATCAATGTCCGTAGCGCTTGTGTCGGTTTCTATCCAGATATTCTGAATGAGTTCACTGAGGTGTTGGCATCTCGGAATGGTTGTAGTAAGTTAGATCTAAGTCTCCCGTCCATCCACTCTCGTTCTTTTCTTCACAAAAAGGTTTAAAAATAACTCGTGGATGCACAGCAGCAAAACATCGGTGTCGAAAACGAATGTCATGCTGAATATGATTATAATGATGGATCATTATAATCACAGCCTGCAGGACATCATATGATGATACCGATGATGTCATTCCAAGCTGACTAACCATCGATGCGATTGCGGCCTTTTCTTGTTTTAAAGAGATGATTGCAAAAGATCGCTGAATTATTAATAATCTACCTAACTGACTTCGTTTATTTTTTGCTATATATTATTCGTCACAATGAGTTGGCAGAAGATTATGTTGTGTTAAACATCAAGAAGCGTCATAACCTAGCTTCAGATGATAGGGTACCTAGAATGGAGCCCACCTATCCCAGAAGTTTTGGGGTTATTCGAGTGCAAAAAAATCCTTTCTGCTTCAGGCGCAATGCGGTTGTACTTTGTGGCATGGTTTAATTTTCAAACTAGTCTAAAAGCTGTGATTTTCAACTATGCGATTGATATACTGACGTAGCATCTTCTTACGTTCCGAGGAATCCGAGTCGATTCTGTGAATGACACATCCAGGTAGCTATATCGGAAATATAAACGTACATAGCTTCGAAAGCTTGCCTGGTGTTTCGTCAGTCAACTGACGAAGGCCGCCTTCCCTCTGCTTGGAAGGAAGCGATTGTCACGCCAATCTACAAATCTGATGACCGAGTATCGTTTGGCAGCTACAGGTCTATGATCCCCACTAGCGTGCCGTGCAAGGTGATGGAACGCACTCTGAAGCGCGCTATCCTGGATCACCTTACTTCCAGCAACCTGATATCTCCAGCTCAACACGGATTATGGACAGCTTAACCCACGCCAAGGACAAAGGACTCATATCGGATGCCATATTTTTCGACTTCTCGAAAGCATTTGATAGGGCCCCACACTTCCCGCTGCTCCACAATCTTACGGGATTCAAGGGAAAATCCTTCGCTGGATCAAGGCGTT
>NW_008751697.1:1690084-1700509 GCF_000715545.1 Opisthorchis viverrini | reverse complement strand
CTCCAGCGCCGGTCCCCATTGGAGTTCCTCAAGGCTCCGTCTTGGGACCACTCCTGCTTCTGATCTACGTCAACGACCTCCCAGACGTTCTTGCGAGTCCATGTTTACTTTTTGCGGACCAATTGAACTCCTGGAGTTCCAATGCCAGTGCCCTCCAAATGAATGTAGACGCTGCCAAGCAGTGGTCTTTGGACTGGCACCTTTTTCTGAATGACAAAAAGTGCGTCCATATGTCGTTTGGAGGAGACTCAGCGAATTGTTTTGTTATGCATGGTTAGAAAGGATCAGAAACAATCATTAGGATAGATGCCAAAAAGGCTTCGGCCATCTGTGTCTACTCAAACTTGTCCTTCTCATTGCACTATGATAAATTGGCCCAAAAGGCATTCGTTAGTTTACGGATGATCCGATGCACCTTTTCTCGAATTACTCGCCTTAACTTCCAATTACTCTATGGGGTCTACGTCAGACCGCTCCTGGAGTACGCCAACCAAGTTGTCTACTCAGGACGCACGGAAGACGTGCCCTCATTGAGCGTGTCCAGCGGGCCGCTACGAGAATGGTTGCCGGCCTCAAATCCGTGGACTACGAAACGCGTCTCGCGATGCTTGATCTCTTTCCCCTGGAGTACCTCGAAGGGAGTCGCCTCCGAAGGGACCTAATTCTCGCTTATGCCCTGTTCGAACAAAGCTTGGCAAACAGGTTTTTCACCATTGACCTAGCAAACAGATGCCGGGGACATAGTAAGATAATTTTCAAGCTCAGAGCACAGACATTCAGTGTACAAAAATTTTTACCATTTCGGGTAGTAGGTGCGTGGCATTACCTTCCACCGACGGTTGTCCACGCTCCTTCTAGAACCCAGTTTAAATCATTATTAGACATTTATTTATGCGAATTCTCGCGCTGGCAAGCATACTGCCCCGCGCTGAGAACATAAAGAGCAGTGCTACACCCTATTTTCACGTGTGCCTTTCAGGCGAACGACAGCCACTGACCGACAAGAACAAAAGCCACCCGACAAACTTTGGCAAAGGCCTCGATCCTCTGTATCGATTGCTGAATCTGTGAATCCGTAAGTACTTGTGTTTTTGAAAAACAAAATAAGGTTCTCCAACGGATTTCTGACATTAGCATTGAACTGTAGCGTGAGATATTGTCCGTTTCTAGTACAGCAACCAATGTTGCAATGCGCAAAAAGCAACTTGAGGTTGCTATTTTGGTTGAAATCTTACAGATCCTTTCGTGAACTTCTCACAGGTCACAAAAATAAAAAGGTTGTGGAAGTAGTGATATTCCGGTTTGCAAGGAAGTCAGTGGTGTTTGATGTTCTTGAGGATATAGCGGACGCGTGCTAACTGGGATGATGGCACACGCCGGTTCTGCAAATTAATATGTAGGTACCCAGTAAACACGTCACTGCGGCACCACCGGTGGTACGCGGTGGTAAATAGGGGTGGCATGTTACGCTTACCACCGATGGCTTCATCGGTGGCCCAAAGCGGCCAAAGGTGTCAACCCACGATATATTCAATCGGTGGTGCATTCAAACAAATCGGTTTCAAAAATTACTTCGAAAGTAGAGCTCCTTCGTAAATAGAGCTCCAGTATCCAGAGTAGCCTGTTACATGTGTTTTCAGAAGGCTTTTACGTAACAAATGCTATGTTTGGCTTGTATTCACCAACGGAATCAGTGGCAAAGCTAGCCACCTTTGGCCACCGTTAGCCACCGGTGGCACTGTGTTTACTGGGTATGGAAGTTGATATTATGGGAACCACAAGGCACACAGAGAACATATTCACACGGATTGGGCGATGCAGAATAGAATACCGGAGTGAAGCATCAACGTTCGTAGATTGAAACCGAATGTGCTGGTCATGTAGTATACGGTGTCTGACATTTCAATTGATTTATATGTAAGTATTGGTGATGTACAACCTTGCTTACTGGGCTTTGGCTCATGAGCTTTGTTTCTGTTTTCCATCCACAGAAATTGTCGTTAACACCTGTTTTCGGAGAATCACTGTCCACTGGTGCTTCCATAGCGTGCATATTACATAATTGGCGACCACGCCAGGATGGTTACCACACACTGGTAGACCTACCACAGAGATCCTGGCCCTACATATGTGCATACAGGCCTCAGAGCTAGCACGTTGCTCACTCACATACGGTAGACGCAGCTCCAGATACAGCAACCTCAGCACACGCTCAACAGCCTCACGCACCACACCACAAGCACTGGCCGGTTCACGTAGAACATGGTACACCGGGGACGGTGTTATTCAAAAAGAAGGCCAGTGTAGTATACCGTGTCTGTCATTTTGATTGATTTATATGTAGGCATTGGTGATGTACAACCTTGCTTACTGGGCTTTGGCTCATGAGCTTTGTTTCTGTTTTAAATCCACAGAAATTGTTGTGAACACCTGTCTTCGGAGAATCACTGTCCCCTAGTGCTTCCATAGCGTGCATATTACAGTCATGTACAGGTATAAAATGGCTTAATGTCACATATAAAGGAGATTACAGTCGTGCTAGTCCTTCATGTCTGGGGCTCGTCGTGGCTTGTCATGAATACCTGTAATAGAGTGAGAGAGGCATGAACACATTAGATCATATTGTACGCATGTTTAAGCAGGTACAGTTAGGCTTCAGCTACGTCAAAAGACAACTCGTTGAAAAGGTGCCACACTTGTCACTGTCTCATCGAATGATTAAAACAAACGTTCACTGTCAGATAAACCTTTCGTTGGAGCTGCTAAAGGATTTAACCGCAAGATCAGCGATTGAGCGGAAAGTTGGCAACTAGTCTGCAGGATTTATTCCACAGTAGTCCTACACCTTTAGGAGTTTACGGCTCATGGTTCAAATTTCGAAACAGTTCTCTCTGGCTGCAGCAGGCAGCAGTAAAACCATAGAGGAGTAGAAGAATTCGAACAAGTCGACAATTTGAGTGCATTTTCCAGTAAGAACATCCGGAGTCTCTGTACCTTTTTGTTTGATGATACACGGGACCATCTCTGCGTCACCCCTTGTTATCTTAACACAACCATAAGGTATCTGAGTTTTTCTACGGTCAAACTCAGATGACTCGACAGCTAATTGAATGAGAGTTTGGTACCTGCAGGGCCCTGCTGAAGTATGGAAGACCATTGCATGAAGTGCAGCAGTTTGTGACCCATGAATTTGGTAAGGTCCTTGCCACCCAGGATACGCAATTACCACCGGAATTGACCACCATCTCTATTGATTAAGCGGTGAAAAGTTGGGCTTTGTGGTGTCTGATGATAGGCCTTCCGCCCTAGTGGAGCTTTTTAAGTCCGACCGGGTGTCCGTGCTGCAGTGGGAGGAAGGTTTCTACACCAACATATGCCAGATGTCAGCAGATACCGCCTTTCCGACGCTTGTTGAAACACACTCGCAGATCTATCTGGGTAGGTCTTTTTAAAGCAACTAATGTATGACCCGTAGATACAGGCTTTCCCGTTCACCGGTGGAACGGGCGCCGACGGCCCGGTTATGTATGACTCTGTGGAAAAGTTTGGCCCATGCGTAAACTGTTTGGCTTGCCCCTGGAGACTATCAGCGAAAGTGCCAAGTGAAGAGGTTTTTCGTGGACAAATTGATGACCTAAATGCCAACTGTAACACCAGTGTTCGACTGCGATTTCACATGGTATTCCCACGTTCAAAAAGCTCCCAGCCACAACATACCTGTGTACTTGGATCACATACACCCTGTGAACAGACGACATATCTTCCACCGTGTGATTGCCTATTCGGTGCCGTATAGCAGCTTTTCTGTTTATCCTAATAATGGTACGCAGATTTCGAATGCTGTGTCGTACCCTATTTACGGATTGTCTCTTACTTCACGGCTCGCCGGTTTACATCACCAGAAGATGGTGTTTGCACGCAAGATGTTGGATGGTCTACTTTGACAGTGTGTCTAAGGAACGCCTGAAAAAGCGAATGTACTGGCCGTAAACACCTAAACATGCAATACAGGTGTTTCGGTAGGTAGAGAGCCTCATGCGGTACCAACTTGACTGGTTGGAAATCCTGAAAGACGACGGTTAGGTTTTGAACGCTGTCTGCTGAATGACTAAGTGTGCGTCTTCTCCCATTCTTAGACATTGCTACCGCGCGCCCCGGGGCTTCAAAAACTTTGTGTTGAAAATAACATGGTAAGGAAAATCTACAATGATTAAGTTGTAGTTCTTTGAACAAAAATGCAAACACTCCTAATATATTGATAATAACCCTGGTATATACACTTGCTCTTTTCATCAGACGATGTGATTTTATGTATCCAGTCTGTTCAAAGCATTAGGAAGTATTATTCGTGGCTAAGTTCCCAGCTTGCTTCCACATCGTCCTATTAAACCTTACCGGAGCAGGTGGTACCCCTCACACTTTTTCCATGGCCACCGTCAACATCTTTCGATGGCCTGCGTAAACAGCCTAAACGGATGGTGGGTAAACTGTGGGTATTGAGGGCCAGGGGGATCAAATCTTTCATTGAGCGGTAGACAGCTCATCTGCTAACCATGCTGCGAGGATGCTTGACGTGTGTAGCTGACGGCCAGTCGTCGGTGGTCGAGGATACCTTACCTCAAACCCGAGGGCAGCCTGGGGACACAGAATGGGGCTATTGTGTGCTAAAGACCTGCCGACGAGCAGAAATGACCGTTGATGTGCATGGGATCGCGTCAAGCCAACTGCTTTGATTGTGAACCTTGACACCTACCCAGGCTTTTCATTCTGCTGCCTAGCTCCCATAACCTCCAGAAAACGCACCGATGTACTTGCCCAACGGCCCACAAACAAGGCATGTTATGATATTGCTTTGTATTGGAACACAGAATCACAACTATATCGCGGAGGGCCGTATGCGTCAGCTTTTTTGCTCCAGAAAGCATATAACCGACATCCGTGAGTTGGTAGTCTAATACTAGTGAAAGGAAGAAGTCCGGCGCTTCAGAGTTTTTCATTAGAAAACTTCAAATGGGCAGGTACATACTACTAGGCAGGAAAGCAAAATTCTCATATATATCTTGTCTATAAAAACTAGTATCCGTCTTCCGCTTGAACGGGTCTTTCGGAACTTTCCTGCATGTTCACTGACTATCACTCAAATATATACGAATGCCAAAGGGCGATTCCACAAAATCCTTTCCAATAGGAGCAAAACGCAGTTACGAGGAAACCTAATACTTGCACGCCTCATCAGTATTATCCGGTAGCAGTAAAAGCGTAATAATCTAAACAGATTCGCAAGAATAAAATCAACTTTTATGCTTGCTTTGGCAACCTTGTCCCACGTGAAAAACAACTGCAAACGTGCTTCTTAAGTGTGGATGCCTACTGACAACCTAAAAATTTTGACACGTAATCTCTAGAATGTGCGACGTATGCACTTACTCCTCTAACTCGAGGTAGCGTCTAATCTAGCGCTGGGTCACTGTGTGTCGACTGGGAGGTCGTGACGGTGTTGGAGCAAACCACTATTTTGTAGCCTCCATTCGACATACATCAGTCCTTGAAGAAGCATCGCAGAGAGTTCATCCAACGAGTTGGTCTATTCTAAATTACGAGTTTTATCGGGACATTACACTCAAGTGAGAGAATCGTGCAAATGCTGAAAGGCCTACTGTTGTTCCCAGTGCGGTATTAAATATTTTGACGCTCTCAATTCATCAAGCCATGGAGCGCTATTGAGACTGTGAACCTCATTATCTTGGCTTGTTTTAGCCCAGCCTGTAAAAATAGTAGGGGAGAAGCTTGCTAAATTTTAATTCTTCCAGAACACAACGGTGTACAACTTGATTTTCAAACTCAGTATATCATTGGCAAAACGTTCAGCATCCAACTTCAGCCATATGTGCCCCGGGCTTCGTAGTAGGGCTCACCCATTCAGTCAGCCCCAAAAGCATCAGTGCTTATATTTCTTGTCGGAAGCATGGTGACCCCAATACCACAGAGGGCTTTTCGTTCCAGCACACACTCATACAGTAGCCGCCCCCCGGGCGTGGCCATTCGCGTTGTGGCTTCATAAGCAAATTCGAGGAAATGTCTCGTTGAATACAGTGCTTCGGCATTTTCCGCATCCCTGCAGCGACAGTGGGGTGGGTATTGTCAGATTGTCACTCAGCTAGGCTCAATTGAAAACTTTCATGAATATTCAAAACTTCAAAGGATTAACTTCAAACTTGTCCATTTCTGTTTTCATTCAGTAGGCAGAGGGCGCTGTAGTCAGCATATGGGCCGACAGTCTCATGTGCCGCGGTCTCAACAACGGCTGAGAATTTTTCGCAGGCTTGTAGACGGTTGTGGTCTTTGCGCTTCTTCCGGCTGAACTTTGCGGTTAAATTTTAGAGACCGGGTCAACTGGATGAAAATCCATGTACACCATCGCCTTCAATCGACATTATTTCGGCAGAGGACTGAACCTAACAAGCTCTTTTGAGTCGCCAAGTCTTCATTTCCTAATTTCTAGCCTTGTCGTTTCTGTCGCGCTAACATCCTTCAGCAGCTCGTTTTCTAACCCAGTTTTGGCAAAATCTATAGAATTATAATAGGTTTATCCATCAGCTTATATGGAACATGCCAAGTAAGCCAAGATTGGGCATCAACAACTTGGACACGGCGGACAATAACACAACGGGGAGGAAAGTGGGACCAACGAGACACGCCTATTACGTCAAAGGTCACCAAGTAGTGTGAACCAAAGAAAATAACGACGGGGAACTAGTTTAATGATGAACCCGGCCGACCTTAACCAAAACTGAAAAAGCGTTGCTGCCGTGAGTGATCTTGGGTGGTTGAGTATATGGCCGAGGTCACACAAAGCAAGAATCGAGATGGAGGTGGAAGAATAAAACGTGGAGACTTGGCGAGATTTGTTCAAAAGATATGGTTTACATTGAAGCTGGGTGAACTTACTGGCATCGCTGTCGTAGGGAGTCAGGTATAGAGAACAACTTCTACGGGGAACTAGTTCTAATGCATAAGCCTGAACGAACAAAATAAATAAAATCGCCGAACTTGCCGAAGGGGCAAACCCCGATTGCGGCTGAAAACCACGGTTAGATCCGAAATATAGGCTCAGTTTATTAGAGCAAACCCGTCCAAGATGAGGTTGGTTTCGGTTGTTTCGTAGTTGCGACTACAGACTGGAGTAGCCCAGAGGTGGGAGTCATGACCGCGAAGAAAGCAGTTACGATAGTGTCATCAAACTTGGTGTGGCAGTGCCGCATCGTCACCACGCTGACATACTTTGGTTCCTGGACTAGTCCGTGATGGACGTAAAAGTTGTGGCAATCAGACAAGGAATGTGCCCCTCTGTGGTGGCTGGATCTGGGCCCAAAGTAGGACTTACCGTAGTTAGAATCGAAGCGATATAGTCATATGTAATCTAATTTTGTCGGGGAACCTTGTGGATGTGAAACTTTGACCAGTCAGAATGAAAGGATGATGGCCGTCCGGGCGTTGAGCGAACGTACTGCCGGAATTTGAAGCTCAGAAATTGAGGGAATGAAATAAAATAAAATGAGACTGGCTGCACCCGGTGAATGTCGAGTAATGTGGTGCCCAGATAAAAATGGTAAAGGGGGATTACTACGAGCTAAATGAACTCACGAAATTCGGATGTTTTTTCGGCTGACCTAGCAATCAAGGACAAGTTGACGTTGCCAGTGCAATGTCAGGACACAAAAATCACTATCACTGTGCTTCCATTGAGCGAGTATACACTACATTCAGAGAGCGACGCAAAAGTGCTGTGTCCCATTTTTGCGCTGAACGTCAGCCAGGCTAGAGTGAGAGTAGTTGCGTAATTTTTTGAAAGTGAGGACTGAACCTCTGAGGTAGCGAGTAAGGAGGCTAACCATCGGACTAGTTGTCACGCGCAACGACATTGTAAGGCAGGGTAGCGTACTGGTGGTTATCTCAGCAAAAAATCTAATCGGAAAGTGTCTGTCGTGCAAAGGGGGGACAGAAAACAGTTAATGACCGTTTGAAAGTGAGCTTCCGCGGTAATGGATGAAGACTGTAGTTTGACTGGAACCTCGTACGTGAACTGAAAGGCGTGGTAAAAGTATGGTTCGACATTCAATGAATCACTGCCATCAGCTCCCTTGTGCATGCCACCGGATACACAGTGTTACCAGCCACCAAACATTCACAAATGTGGCTTGTGCACCAATAAAGAGCTCCAGTTTCTAGATATTTTGTCCTGTTGAGTAAAAGCCAGGTCGGTAAAACATATCAGTCAGTTCAAACAAGCAGTGACTGGAAGAGGCGAGCGAAACGGCGGCTGATTTTTGGCCATGGAAGCGGAATGAAGATGTTCGGAGCCCGTGTACTATGGCTAAGCGAAAGCGAACGTTGGTTTAAATCGCCATGACAACCAGAGACGCGCTACAGTGTTACGTGAATGTGAATGAATGGGATGCGGATGTAAGCTGAAATTTAATTCTTTCCACATCCTTATACCCACTATTTGATACGCGTGCGCTGCGCGGGACAGGAAGGGTGCCCCATGGCCCTGAAGAGTGAAGAAATAATGCCTTCGTTAGGCTAATGTCAGTTAGACCTTCATAAAGCAAAGTACTAGATATCAGATAGGGTTGACAGATTTACCCAAGGATGGGACCCGGTTAGAAAGAACAAGAAATAAGTCGTCTGGGCGGGATATGAAATCACTTACGGCGGCAGGCGCTAGATACTTGGTAACAGAGTTTCACTTCACAGAGTATGTACAGTGAAACTTCTGCATGAGTGAAAGCTATTAGGGAAATTAATCGCTGAGAACACTTGAGAGGGAAGCTGTCCCAGGTATGGGTTAATTTTAGAGGATTCAATCTGTTCAGTGTACGTGCTATGACCAACAAATAAGACCCACGGGGTGAGAGAGCAACTTAGAAATGCGCACGGTCGCCGTCAAAGAACGTGGTTAGTGTAAGCCGTGGTGAGAAAAGACACTCAGCACCCTCAATAGAGAGTAAAGAATGAAGTTAGGAATGTTTCTGGAACCTACATGAAGGGATATAGCAAAGGTGTGCGGGGGGCGCTCTTTTCCCACTTTGTAGTACAGGCAAAGAAAGACTTATTTTTACAGGAATGTCTGTCGAACATTACCAGCCATGCTTGGCCTGGGAGGAAATTGTCGAGACAACAAAGAAGTTTGAGTAACAGGAGCTCACCAAGTCGTCATGCTCCGGGTTGGATTTATTAGTAGGTCAATTGTTACTTCGTGGTCTAGTAATATTGGTTCCAAATTTTCTGAATAAACATTATTATTATTGAACGTGATAGCCCAGGATCCGCAGGATGCTGTATATAGTTAGTAAGTATTGTTCCCTGCAGTCTCCTTGTCCGAGTTCACTTACGTGCGAATTGTCAAGGTTAACAACGATTCGAAGCGAGGTGGTCACAAGGCAGGAAGACCCACTTGTTGATTTGAATAACAAGTGTGATGACAGGGTCAAAGAGCGGTTCAAGTTCATGGCAAAATAAGACTGGCTGTACGGAACAAAACCGAAACAAAAAAGGGGAGTCATGTTGTGCGCAAAAAGTATAGGAAAAATGGCACCCACAACCAGGGGCTTTGTAATAAGTCATAATAAGCACGTTCAAAGAAACGTCCTGTGGACCTACAAGACTTTACCACACTAAAAACTTGCTTGGAATCATTACAGAGTAGGACGCATTTGGTTTCGTCGTACTAGGTTCCGGACTTGCCGCGGTTGAGGAATTGCCAGTCTCGTACCTCACCACGTCACAGAGATTCGGACCGCAGAAGGAGAAATCGAGGGATAATTAGCTGTATCGTGCCATCGGCTTCTACGCCTTTCTGACATGGCTTTGAATTGCTCGAACCAGATCTCAAACGATTAGCTCCGTGAAATTTCGCTCACTGACATACATATGGCACATACATTTCAATAAAGGGTGATACCGGAATGGTATCCCTGCGGCTAGATTTCAAAACTTCGAAAACCCTACATTTTTGGCGAAGTTACTTTCGGTTCCCTACTAGTGACCGAACAAATACAGGCCAGCGGCTAGAAGCACAATGCATTTTACTGCAAAACCCCTGAGGCCAAAATAAAAACTTTAACGTCAGAATGTTGCACTTCTTTGCATATATGCGTAGACTGAAAACCCCTCATCTCCCGTCGCTTTTTTGCGATTTGTTTTAATCGATCTCTTCTGAAAATTATTGGCGCACATTCGACTTTGAACTTTGTCTGCTATGGCTTCGGAAGTGGCTATCGTTGAGAAATTTGTAGGTGTATCGTTTTCATCCTTCACGGCATTTGAGAAGACTTTAATTGAGTACATGAGGGATAACATTGTGATATTTGTGCGTTCATCCAGTAATCGAAGCACCAACACTATTTTGCGTTACGAATGGGT
>NW_008751697.1:1688837-1689205 GCF_000715545.1 Opisthorchis viverrini | reverse complement strand
GCACATATTTCACCGCATGGCTCGCCTGGACAATGCTGTACAGTAGGTTTTATGTTCATCATATTACAAGCACACAGATTCCGAGAAGATCTACAGCTTCTGCGCCGAACAGATCCCCGATTCCAATCCTATCTTACGGCTCGCCGGTTGTACATCACCCGGAAATGGGCCATACACGCACAGTCCGGAATGGTTCATTTCGTTACTGTGGCCAAAAACCGACTGGAGAATGCAAACGGGCGCCTAAAAGATAGGGTGCACCACTCCGACAAGTTGGAGCATGACATTCAAAAGGTGTCATGGTACGACGAGTGGCTCATGCGGGAGTTTGAAATGTAAACTTCGTACCACTGCGACAGGCGGCAAAT
>NW_008751697.1:1662042-1684496 GCF_000715545.1 Opisthorchis viverrini | reverse complement strand
TCTCATTGTGCGAATAGCCAGCGGCCCTAACACAGGGAAGAGTTGCACTCACTTCAAACATGCCGCTTCTATTGCGATGAACTTCGTCAGGAATAGAAGCGACAGGAATCTGCTGCCTCACTGCGGTGTCTGTGAAGTAAAATGGCTTGAAATGGACCTTCGCCGTTCTCCACATCTTGGTGTGATCCACAAAAACCAGGCCGACCTTGTTTTATTGGGCTGAGGGTGGAGTTCTATTCATCCGTCAAGGTTGCATCCTCGTCCCCCGGGCCTTACGGAAATGAAGGAAATCGCGGCGAAGGTAAGTCATGACACAAACCACCGATTGGCTGGTTTAAAGTCCTTAATTTATAAGGTTTTTGTTAGTTTAGAATTTAGGATTACCTGTTGTGCATACGGGACCTGTATGCATTCAACGGGTCGGTCGTCTATCGCGCATGCCGCCTGGTTAGCCATTGATAAGGCGCAGCCATTCGAAAGATTGTCCCTCCACTTCGACCTTTTGCGTATATACATATAACGCTGAAGTGAACGGATCATGTTCATTAGCTACAAACTCGAAAATTCTTTCGCTCACAAACTGCACCCGTGCAGTGAATACCCCACTTCGAACGTATAGTTAAACATCATCGCTGTGTGGCGCTTTAGATATCACTGATTCGTGTCAACAATACTCCCAACACATGCATGTAGAAACCGTGTAGGTCGCCGGGGTCTATTTCAAAAACGTGACACAGATAAAGACGGAGTTCGACTGGATCAAACACTTAAAACACAAACCAAATTAAGGTTACGTTTGTAACTAAAATCCTACGAAGCCTTTCATGAATTCCTCATAGGTCACAGAAATGAAGAATCGAAAAGCCGTGGTAAATGTGATATCTGGTTATACCATTTTTTACCCTCCTTGTCGGGTGAATATTTCCCATCTGCTGAAAACCCTTGGCTCAACCTGGTAGTCGATTTAGTATTGCAGTTGCTTGCGTATTTTTATGAGCTCGAGATATTTAGTGGTTAGTCCGCCAACTTATAGCAACTCCCGTTGTTCGAACTCAACCTCTGTACAAACTGCTCCTGTATGGACGTGAACAACCTCACGGTATCTCACCCCTCATGCTTACTACGGATGGAATGGCAGCTAGGCACCAAAAGTTTGAACGACCATCGTTATGCCATTCTGTTTTCCGTCTTCGTGTTTATCCGAGTGACCTGATTGCGATGGCGTATATACATCATGTCTCTGCTGTCGTTTAAAAACTCCAGACAACTTGAAGTAGTTCATCATCCTGATCTTCATGGTTAACGTAGCAACAGAAGTGTTGAGGTGGTACAACAGTGAAAAAACTTTGAGAAGGATGCAAACGAAAATATAGGGCTTGTTGCGACATACTATGTGTCCTTAAGGAAAGTGGTCAGTTTAAGCTGTCATCATCGTCGACAGCGTGACATCAGTTTTCACCACTTGTGCATCGCTGCCATACGATCGTGATTTATTTGAATCTCCCTGGGGTGCGTATACCTCCAGACACTCATTCAGACAATCTAGATTAAATCTGACAAAAAGAACGCCATTGAAATCGATTGACATCCATATCTTGCAGCGTCTCCAACCAGGCGCAGTGGGGATCACGTGATCCAAATCCAGGAAGGCGAGTAACCAACAACGCCTGGACGTTCCGTATTCTCTTTCATGCCCCTCACCTATAACCACTGAAGTAATCACAGCTAAACTCGATTTTGGGTTTGGGCTCTGTCATTATTTTTGGCAGATTTCGCCGAATGGTGGACATGTTCCAGTCAGGTAGTTCAACTAGGCAATAACACCAAGCTTGCCACTGAGATCGGCTACATTCTGTATCCTGTAGGGTTTCGAAACTCGCAAAAAGAACGGCGTGAACCCCACCCAGAAAGCATGAAGATCCCACGTCTTCATTAGGCGTTGCCACGCCGTTGCCTGTTCTGTGCGAACCTTTCGTCAGCTAGTTTTTTGGAGTATCATACGGCTGTGGTAGACTGGTACTGGGCTTAACTAGTACATGCCTTGATTACGTTAGGCTGACAAAGTATATCTATCCACGTCATTGTCAGTAACGCCAGTGAGGAATGTTAATGTCTTGCTGTATGACCGTGTCAGTTTGTTTGGGTAAAGCCTTAAAATGGAAAGAATACATTTGGGGCCTAGGGTTGGTTCACTATAAACATTCCAGGTCCCTACGGCCCCAACGCTGTCAAACAGTCTGGATAGAAACGGACAGCATAATCATCGCTGATATCCGCTAGTGGACATTTCTTGCCTCCAGATAGATCACACATGGGCCAGACCCTAGAAGGCTTGCAGCACCCACACTTCTAATATCCACTAATCGCTTCCGTCGGTAGAAAAATAGTAGTTCACCAGTAGCACCCTTTAGGCTCCCAGTTGTCGTGACACCAGACGGAGGTATGAAAGCTGAGGTACCGCAAGGTTGCTGAAACCTATACAGGAGCAGTCGAGGATGGGTTCGATCCACGGTTCTTTGGATCGGTAAGTTTGCACCTCATCCACAGAATTTTCTCGAATTCATTCCCTTCTGTCAGGTCATATTTTGTCCAGCTTTTGGTCTCCGCGAATCCGGACTAGAAAGCGGAGCATGCAAATTTCTCAGGACTTGCAGTTTGGTGACGTCTGAGGAAGAAAGCACAGTCATATAACCCTTAAGTCGGAGTTTCTAAGTTAACTTTCCAATTCGGTCAAGAATCTGACTAAATAATATTAAGCAGCCAAATATATTTTCAAAGCGTTCAACCCGGCCATTCAGGCGTTCTTTGTTTATAAAGGAGTGGGCCATCTTGTCGTTCCTTGTTTCGATTGCTAGAGACGTATCAATTGAAATAGTTTTTGCTCACCAACAGAGCCCTACGATTTCTCCGTTTTTCAGCTTTCTGAAGTCACCAGGCTTCTCGACCGGCACAGATGCTTTTTTATTTGACCTCTGACAGTTCGTCGCATTGTACTGTATTCTCGATCAGAAACACCTGTTCGGGTCTAACAAGTTCAGAGCCGTGTTCGATATCCAGCTCTTAGATGTTGTTGGTTGTACTATACCACAAGCAGAGTGCCAAAGATCTCAGGGTTACGGATATCGCTTTTTAGCGACAGTCGACATCAAAAGGTGGATTGGCAGAAAACTTCAACAGGTGGTTTGGGTGAGTCTGCTTCCCACTATGGGCCTGGAAGATCCCAGTGGACAAGCAAGGGGGCGCTAAGTGAGACACCAACTGGTAATTGTGGGAGCGGAATCCACTTGGGCGTTCCAGAACAAGTGTTCGTCAACAAATGGTCTGCGAATGATGACGGCATGGTGTGGCTGCATTTGAATTTGGTTCGCTTGTGGAGGTAGGGCATCGGGTGTCAGAATGATTTCACTTGTTTCGGACGTTAGTAATTCACAGCAACAGTCGGTGCATTTGTACAGCAGGCACTCAGCGTTGTTCGATTGCGTCCCAGGATGGCCACCCGAGCAACCCTCAGGAGCGCTGTACTTATGCTTTCATATTGCCGGCAGCCTCACATAGAACTTTTAGCCCTCTCTACTGTTAAGCTCAGCGTCGTAAAAATGGTCTTTCAGAGTTAACCCTTTTCCACATGATTGCGCAACAGAGGTTTTTGAATATCATGCGCTGCTTGCGCTCACGCTTGTGGGTGCGTGAGAGTGATTGGGTAGTTCTTCAAAGGATTTCTTTCAATCAGTTGTGCCGGAAAAGTTGTCCACCTTCCATATTTGTCTAATTTAGTCATTAATGGGACGCTCTCTGAAAGATCTTCCAAACCCCGCTGTTCAGATTTTTCCGAGCGGGAACCTTGTCAAACTAGAATATGCGGGAAGCACATGAGAACTGGATAAGCTGACCTTAGTCATCCAGTCCTTCCGCATGTGCTTTGGGGTTACAAAATGCGAAGTCATGCTGCGGGACGCGCAGTCCTTTAAACATTCAAGGAGGAACACTGAAATTTCTGGAGCTCGGTTACCGTAATTTGTTTTCGTATTTCAGTTTCGGAAGCAGAACACTTGTCAGAAGTACGAGCTAATGCAGCTTGTTGGCCAAGTTGCTCACGATTTCACTATGACAGAGGGAGCAAGGTAGCGACAGAAATGATAGCATGCTATTAGTTACTGACATGCGTACAGGCTGCATCTACAAAGGGTGGTAAACGGAACAGGAGGAGAGTTAAGTACAGTCCACCGACAGTACTGTATTTACGCACCAATTTATCAGCTGCCGCCTCCAATGCGCAGCTACCTACCCACCCCCAAAATAATCGGTGAACGAAACTATGGCAGCTACAACCACTGTACGACAAGTACGCGGTTCATACAGCTGACAATGATGACCCGCTCTGTTGTATACAGCAAGCAAGGCAACCAGGCCAAAGCACCGCGCGATTGCCGATGTAGCATGAAATTATTGTGGTTCGAGTAGTTCCTGCTTGTGTGTGGGATTAGGTACCCAATATAGAGAGACGAATGGAGGTATCCAGTCGAAGTCTTTGGCTTAAAAGCATTGGTGGTTGGATTACCAAAGTAGTCTACAAGCCCCGATCCTCACCATAGAAAGGCAGCAGGTTGTGCTAGTTTAGTTTCTATTCATTATCAATGAGGCCCTGTGACCCTGACGTAGACAACTCACATTTCAGGCCAATGGATCACGGCGACCGTGATCCGCTGGTATGGTCCAAATCGCTATCTGAAATTGGGTCATTCTTAGGGCAGCGAAGTATTTTCCGATCAATGAGGTGATTGTCACTATTGTGCGAACAGTCCGCTATCACCAGAATAAAGCAGCCACTCGTTTGAGGATCGTGTGCACTCATGGGCTTTACGCAACTTAACGTGTTTTCGGTTTAAGTGCGCACCTAGCACGAAAGCAATGTAAATAACTGTTATTCGGTTCTTTATTTGCTGATTAGTGCTCATTCGGTTGCTCCGCAAAAATATGCGGGAGTAAACAGAATACACAGAAACTGAACAAAAATGGCTGCACTTATTATCTTCGATGCAAACATCTAAGTGGTATAGAATCAAATTCCATAACCTTGACTACTTTCATTAAGCCAGCTGCTATAGATGACAAATGTCATCGACAGAATGTACCGGTTCTGAGTGTAATTAAATCCCCTTCGTCCCTGAACGGAACCAATCTGCAAACGTAGGGCAGTGGTCTTTGGTGTACATTGGCATAGTCTTTGGTGTACATTGACATATATATATATATATATATATATGGAGAGAGAGAATTACACTTTGGGACTACTTTATCACATCTCTCCATTCTTTTCGTTACCACTTACTTTCGCCTTTTTCGCCTACTTTTTCAGTGTGATTTCGATAGTCTCCTTCAAGAGAGTAATTCGCGCTTGGTGGTGGTTGATTTCTTCGCCACATGGTGTGGTCCGTGCAAAGACATTGCTCCAAAATATGTCTCTCTTTCCGGGTCCTATCCTGGCGTAACTTTTGCGAAAGTTGATGTGGACCAACTTCCGGTGCGTAAGATGAACCGCAATAGCTGTTAGTCCTGTAACGTGCTCGTTTATTTTTTTCATTCCCCGTTTGTGCAGATGACGGTCTTTGAGGTTAGTTAGTATGCCGTTAGTCATTTGTGATTATGGGCCTCTTGTTCACTGTCCTGATTCAAATGTTTTCAGGGGGTTATCGGTTTCATTCACAGTTCACTGACTGGTTTACCTGTTCACAAGTACACTCGCGTCATTAGCTGCTTTGATGCTGTTGAACTACTCCGAGTGTCATTGCACATCACTTCTTTCGCCTCTGCTACTTTGCAGCATTTTGAGTTGGTGGTCGGTGGGTTGGGAGTACACGAATTTGTAGATCGAGCTTTTTTAACGGTCGATTGTGACCTGGTCTGGCTGTCTCGCTTTGCTTCGGCACCATGTGATTGGCACATTGGTGGTATTTATCCGAATTTCGCGTATACGCCCCCTACTCGTCTGCCTAGTACTAGGGGTTGCAGCTATTAAAACGAGGCCAAGGTCGCTTTGTGCAACTTTTGAGAACATCCACTGCGCCATGTTTCATTTACGTCAAGCATGTCCTGGTCCCAAAAAGATTCCAATTCCTCAGATACACCTCACAGCCGAACGGACTGTACATTAGTATCATTTATCACTGACCTCAGCGGTGCCTTTGTTTTACTTAGGGATTACTAGTAGCCTCATCCGAACAGGTGATAGGATACGTGCTTAAGCATCGTTTACCGAAAAGTGTACGTACTCTGGTTTCGCGTTATTCGAATCAAAGTGGATATACAGATGATCATGCAGTCCCCTTATGCGTTTGGTGCGATTTACTTACCACGAAGGGGGTGGTTATAGGGTGGAACTGTTAGTGAACATCGTTTACGTCTATTTCTCTGGCATAAATCAGTTTGCATGAATCAGTTTGCCCAGGGGGCTTTAAAAAGTCATTTGTCTCTGAAGATCGTCAGCGAGATTTAGTTATTACCCTACTAACCAACTCTTGTGAGGAGACTTGAACACTTGCTCTGGGGTATGGCCAAGCGACTTCCGGTAAAGTTAGAAGTGTGTTTAAATGTTAGCTGCCCGGGTGTGTTAATAGGCAGGTATAGCTAACCTCTCCTCAGAAGTATCATTTTTACGGGAACCGGTCAAAATTAGGCGCAGTAAAGTAGATCTGATCTTGGACATGTTAATCTGAAACGCTCGTTCGTAGCGCCATGTATAACAAATATCTCTTCATTCACATCAGCTTTGTCTCAGTCGTCTGTCTAATTAAAATAAACACACATGTATTTAATTATTGATGCCGCTGCAGTGTAACCCTTGTAGTGTACATCCGATACAACTTGGTTTACAGTAGCTTGTTATCTTGATAGGTAGTGTCGATATCAATAGGTCCCTGCAAGGTGCACGAGTAGAAAAATAAATAATCAGTGCCAAAGTACTTTTGGCAGTGTATCGATCGGTTCTTCGTGGCGAGATGTACCAATGCAGCCATCTGAAGAAAGGTCGACAATCGGTCCAAATACCTAAAGTGGTTGACCACGAAAGATCTATGGGCTAGATTGTGGTATCTTCCACACCCAGACAACAACTCAATCTGTGTGTAACGTTTGGGTTCGTTGCATTCTTCAGATATTCAGGATGGAGAATACTACAACAGGCTTGTGATTTGTTATGATCCGGTCGGACCGCTTGCCATCTCGGCACTTCCCCTGATGCAAAGAAGTTAGCTTGCTTTGCTTGCCGGTCGCTCTTGAAGGAGTTTTTGTAAGCTTTTCGTTGTGTTCTCACATGTCACTAGAAATGCGCAGTTGTTGTTAGCAGTGTTATTAAAACTGCTGATCAATTCCCTTAGGTCTGAATTTTCAGTTCCGCGCATACTCTTTTACGGTTGTCGGAGCACTCCGCACGATCTAATCCGTTTTTTTTTTCATTTTCAAGTGTAGTACTGAGGTATATTCGTCGATTGTCCCGTTTACATGTTCACCTCATAAAACAACTGAGCGGTACGTTATGTTTGCCGTTGGCGTACATACTGCCAAATATGTTCACTTCACACGGGCACCCAATAACTTCAATTACGCTTATTTTCAGGATTTGCCCGAAGAATATGGCGTAACAGCGATGCCAACATTCATTTTTTTCAAGAACGGCAAGGCTGTAGAAACTGTTCTAGGCGCTTCCATTGAGAAAGTTGAAGCGGCTGTTAAGAAGCATGTCTAAATCGCGAAGCGATTTCTAATCGCCCTTGTCTCTCTGTACACTTCGTCCAGAATACACGTCTGTTTCACACCGTCTTTTTCTCACTCCGGGGTTCGAAGGGCTTTGTGTCGTTGATGCCGTTCTGACAGCCTCCTTTGCAACTCAGATTTATTTTGACGTTAGACCGGTTCCATTGAAGTTGCGCTTACTGGACCCAGGACACTAAACATGCTAAAGTTTTACGACATTTTGATGTCTGACATCAATCAGTGCACTGTCGTTGGTTGTGGACTAGATACCGTTATATGGAGACGCCTTCTGTATACACCTTCCACTGTGGAAGCGGTCCTGCAGTTCGGATGGCTAGCAAGTTTGCTGAAAACTAGCACAGCGCATGACCGGTTACGCCCTTTTTGGGATTCATCAGCTGGGCGCTTTCCCCGAGTTTCCGCCCACTTTGTTGTACTCGAACTACACACATTTGCAAGCTACTTTGGTTTTTAACGAGAGACTGTTAAGTCCGGGTGAGTCTCGTTTTTCTCTGACCTTCAACTTTAGCTATCAAGTTGGTGGTGGGATGTGTAGGCCGTGTCATCCCCAGCCGAGTCAGGAGCTAGTTTTGGGTCGCCTCTAGGTCGTTTTTCGGGCTCATGGTGTCTCCCATTGTGACTGTAGGAATCTGTAGGGAAATTCCGGGATTGGTTGGTAAAGTGCGTTCTAAAAAGCCGTCGGTGTGTGAAACTGCTGGCTTACTTCCATGGGGTTGTCAGGATCGTTGGGCCGAAAACTAGAGAAAAAGCTTAAGCCGGCAGTCTATTCCTGCTCAGCTGGGCTTCCAGAACACCGGATGGTGAGTTTGGAGCTTCAAATCCTGTCTAAGGTGTACGCCTTTCTTTTCAAGAATGGAAAGAAAATCCTCATCTAATACTTGTCTACTTATTTGCTTCTATCTGGAGGAATAATACCGTCCCAAACAATTGAAGAGATTTACAAATGACACCTTTTAAAACCAGCACCAGGCGGATCTACTCTGTCGCAACCCCGTCATTGTCCGTTAATTTTCACTTTACCACAACACGCAGATTATCGCCAGGGACTCGTGTAAGCTACATCACAATACACCAGTTATAAATACTGGTGCTTGACTGCCATACACCCTTGATGACCAATGCCCTGGTAAGGAGTGAAAAGAAAGATGAGGAGTGGAGGCTTAGTACACAATCTTATCCTGGGGCCAGCGACCACGAACAAGGTGCCAACTTTTTGGCACAGAAACGAAAAAAAACGCATCTCAGCGCCACATAAGATGGCTCAGCTCAGCAGTTAGAGCGCGAATTTACTGATCGGAAGGTCCGTGGTTCGAACTCGACTTCACCGAAAGGTGTTACACCTGGGTTTGCAACAGCGCAACTTAGAATGTGACACCATCAATGGGATTGACCCGCAATCCTTTATGAGCTTAGCGAGTGGCTGCCATCTTAAAAGATTATGTGCCATGTCTCCAGGGGTCCCTAACCATGTGCAAGGACGCAGACCCTAACTAGAAGGGTGCAGAGATCTCAAAGTGCTCAGTTGGACGGTAACTGTCTTCATTTCGCGTCACCAAGTCATCCTATCTCCTACCAGCCTTCACCGACAAAACCTTCTAGTAGAAATAAGTTTTTTATGAGCTTCATTCGCTTGTCTAGCGGTTCTGCCTCGTCGCCACACACGCTTACCTACCATTTCATTGAGAACATGCTGCAACCAGCCAACACCTTTGATGCTGTGAAGGTGTTGGTGGTCAAGCATTTAAACCGTTTAACGTCCTATGATCGCAGATTCCAAGTTTCATGGCTGCTCTCACGGTTGCCTTATGCACCGCCCTCTGACTCAGAAAAATTCGTTTCTGCTGCAAATTTGCAAGTGTTTCCTCACGTCTTCATAGTGATTGCATTTACTTCGCCACAGTACGGTCAGATGAATAAACCGATAAACGTGCTTAGGGCACCTCTTGAGGTTCCAAACAGACTCAAGATATTGATGCAGTACTTTGTTCTCTGAAGCCCAATACGTACACTGAAAGATCTCACACCTGAACTTCTGTTTAGAGTAGCCTGTACTGACTGATTATGCTCTGATAGAAAAATGCCGTCTGCATAGTTCCAGTTTACCTCTACTTGAATGTAATTTTCGGTCCCTTGTATGTGTATTTCGTGATTGCAACGATGACACTTCTCATAAGGTTGTTGAAAACCCTTCGACACCCCAGGACCGGTTTCACCCTTCTTGGGCATCATCAGGTAGGCGCAGCCCCCTCCCGTCAGCGATTCCAAGTTTCATGGCTGCTCTCACGGTTGCCTTATGCACCGCCCTCTGACTCAGAAAAATTCGTTTCTGCTGCAAATTTGCAAGTGTTTCCTCACGTCTTCATAGTGATTGCATTTACTTCGCCACAGTACGGTCAGATGAATAAACCGATAAACGTGCTTAGGGCACCTCTTGAGGTTCCAAACAGACTCAAGATATTGATGCAGTACTTTGTTCTCTGAAGCCCAATACGTACACTGAAAGATCTCACACCTGAACTTCTGTTTAGAGTAGCCTGTACTGACTGATTATGCTCTGATAGAAAAATGCCGTCTGCATAGTTCCAGTTTACCTCTACTTGAATGTAATTTTCGGTCCCTTGTATGTGTATTTCGTGATTGCAACGATGACACTTCTCATAAGGTTGTTGAAAACCCTTCGACACCCCAGGACCGGTTTCACCCTTCTTGGGCATCATCAGGTAGGCGCAGCCCCCGAGTTCCCGTCAGCCTTTTGTTCTACTCGAACCCAAATTGAACAGATTTCTACAAATACTCATTTACCTATCAATTTGGCTTTGACGGGGGACTCACCTCGAACCAAACTGAATGTCTCGTTTATGGTGTCCCCAAGATGACGAGTCCCAAGAAGAGAAACCGGTCGTGGGCAGTCGATGAGCTTTCAGCAACCTTATGAGTAGCGTATTACGTCTATCCACTGTATCGCGCTATCGTCCCAACGGAAACATCACGCGTCCTGGTACCGTACATTCAGTTGCTTGAGAACAATAAACGAGAGATTCAGTTGGGTTCTAGGTGAGTATCTCGCGAAACCGAATTAGTTTGCAAATGAGTGTATTTCGCTCAAGAATTTCGTCATTCTTGGCAGTCGTAATGCTGGCGTTCACTGGAGCCGTTTTGAGTTAATTCTTGTCTCCGACTAACGTCTTGCCAATCAAACCAGAGTAGGTGCAGTTGCTGAGCACAGCAACATAACCGAAAAAGCTGAACTACTTCTAAAAGCGCATAAATCTCAGCTCGAAGACTCACCAAATTCGAAAGTTGGTTCTTTTGTGTGTCAGTTTGGAGGATTGGAGAAAGACGATCATCAGCATATCCTTTGACAACGCTCATACTTCTTTATGCGTGCCATTAAACGGTTTTCCGGCTTTTAGGGGAAGGAACCATCCTCAACTAGACTGTGTTCCGTATGGTTCTTCACAAGCCAGCCCATCACGGTAGAAAAGTGAACAATTTGAGCACAAGCCTAAATGAAAACCTTAGAATTGTTTTCAGGTACCGAACGCAGACCTAGCCACACATGCGAAAAACTCAGGAGCAAAACTGTGCAAGGGACCTGGAGACACCCAGTCTATGTTCTCCAATGAAATAAGTTCACCTTGCAATTTCGGAGTAATATGTACATGTATACTAGTAACAAAATTGCCTACGTGCCGTTGGTTGGTTGTTTATCGGTAGAGTCTCCAGGTGCAGTCATTTTGTGGTTGAGTTTTTTAGATTTCAGTTCAATGGGAATGTGTTTTTGGATTTCGTGGACGGTTTTCACTAATGTCGTTTTTCCCTTCATAAGATCTTATCCAATCCAAGGCTAGCAAATCAGTTAAGGTAGTCCCTACAATAGGGTATCCGTTGAGCCCGGCCCATATTGTCCTTCCCCCTTTGTCCGCCTAGGGCATGGTCTACAAAATAACCAGTTTTATGTGGCTACTGAACAAGCGCTAACTTCAGTTCTTCGAGATATCTGTTGTGCATGTCTGTATCTTACTACTGACTGTTTCCGGCAATCAGGTAGACTATGCTCGGTTGCGCACAACACACCAAAAGCGGAGTCTTTCAAATAGAGGCCTACCTACAAATGCGGCATTATGAATCAAATAACAAAATGTTGCAAACCTCGAGTCATGGGATCAAGCCGGCTTCTGTACGCCGAATTAAGTGCTGCTGATCCCCAATGTTTAAATAAATTAGGTTCCAAACAGTACGTATAAGCGGTGATCATAACTCAAGAAAAAGCGACCACAAGATGATGAAGTCTACGTGGCTGTATACAGTTAGGTGCGTGCTTCCATGGTCAAAGAACTGCTTGTGCTCAGGTTGAAAACAAGAGGAGGGAATATAGGCACTAAACAAGAAACCCCGTTGTACACAAGAATAAAAGAAAGGGATTGGCACTTACATCGCTCCCTTTCTGTTTGTTTCCTGGTAAAATGGGCAGTAAACGTGGGAAGCTACTGAAGACCGAAATGCCCCCAACTTCATCCGAGAATTCGGATGACTGAAGTGCGTTCTCTGAAAATTGTCCCTTGGTCTTCAAAAAATGTCAATTCACTAGCAAACCAAAGCCGGCACGTTTGTCAATTCTCACCTCCTGTACTCGAGCCCAACCCAATAATTAGTAGATATGTTTGCCGATAAAATTCACAATCACTGATCGAAAACGGATGAAGTTAGCCCACATTTTTGACACTTCAGTTTTTCCTCCCATGAATTTTCAAAACAGGCAATTGGTATTTTCACTCGAGTCTGTCGTATACAGCACCTTGACAGTCACATTTTGGCCGCTCCGAACCAGCTCTATGATATGTAGGAACCTTACGGCTTTCGCAGCTCCCTTCATGTACGCACTTTTTGTAGGATGTGCTGCACTGATTACTGTCGTGGCTAGACTCATTTGTCATACTTTTCTCAGACCCCACAGACTATTGGATTACCAGGACCCAAACAGCTATTCCTATAACTACTATTCTACTAAGCAAGGAACGAAAATATGCATACAGCGTCCTGTTTAACAGCGTCAGTGCTGCCTAGCACTACATGGGAAAACAAGACCAGGTTTCCAAGAACACAGTATATGGTAATGAAATAGTAAATGCAGAAGACTGCTAACATTAAATGACGTGCTGTTCCGCACCTGCCCGGCACTGATATTTTTAGTGTGCTACTCCTGTGGTGTTGTTGGTATTCATGTTCTGCAACTACCAAAAATCAACCAGCCACAAAATCCTGGCCTTAGTGCAGCTCGTTGGTAATGTGGGCCTCTAGGCCATTTGGTGTGTACTCTATACGCTGCAAGCTTATTTGACAAGTACATCCTATCGATTATACCCGCTTTGCGTTCTCCTTATGCCGAGTTTAAACGAGCTAAGGTGCGCTAATACAGATTCACACACCACTTTGAGCGAATGTATTAACTATTGGATGTTACATTTAGTTGATTTATTTTGGTAGGTAGATCCCGACAGCCTAGTATATTGCATATCCGTATAATACGAGCACTGTATGACCACTGAATTGAACTCACTAAGCTGGAGGCATAATCATTTTCGCATTGCTATCATCATCATCATCATTGTCAACAAGACCAAAGCACACCGTTGCTTCACCGTTGTACAGAAGGTCAATTTTCAACTAAAACATTATAGTAGGAAGAATAAAAATGAAATACCAAGGGATATCAATTAATGGCCTATCACGAGCATCGAAGTGTCCACATCTCCAACATTCAGTAAGAAAATCTATCCAACTTTTCACTGTTATTCGTGACTTCCAAGAACTAGTTTCTGGAATGTGCGAAGTGGGCTTTCACGTCTAGGCTACTAAACAGGTTGGCTTAGTTAACCGGTACCCCATTAGACTTTGAAAGCGGCTGTTTTTCAGATATCGAAACGTAACAAGGCGGTCAACATATCTGTCTTAACAGTTTTCTTAACTTTGACGATCCGAGGATGAAATCTTTGAGTACTGCTACGTAGTATTGTTTGTTCAGTTACTCATTATAACCACAAAAACTTCATGGTCAGTCATTCGGTAGAACAAGTAACCTTTCTGCTCGCAGACACATTCAAGCGGAACACACACTACATGAACATGCCACATTTCGTTAATGTATGTGTAATTCCGTAAGCTGAATAACAGCTAATGATGATACAATCAAGTTCATGTAATGTCACCACATTTCTATTGAAAAGTTCTGGAGCTGGGTGCGTTCCACAGGCATTGATCAGACTCATCCTGCTGACCGGTACCGGACTTGAATGTTGCCGCGTGCTGTCAAAAAACACGCTAGACAACTGGAGCGAATAGTGGGACTGTTTCAGTTTTTTAAGTGTCAATGAGAATTTCGCATTATGATTCTCTAATTGCAGCCATCTAGGGTCGTCCTATAAACCGCACTTGGCTTATAGTCCTAAGATTCACTTTGATGAGGCTTACAATGGAAGACAATATCTGGACGGATGAATAATGCCAGTGAACATACATATAGTTCCTACCTCCTTTAAATATGGTGAACTCAATGGATGAATCAACTAGTTAATGATAAGAGGTAATAAGTTATACATTTACCGAAAAAGTCTTAAGTATTCGACTGTCTGGTTCAGTGTAGTTCTCGAAAGTGGAATTGAACTTATGTCTGATCAACCTTTCAGATGTCAAAAATGCTTCAGCGCAAAGCGTTTCAACGGATTAAGAGCTTTGCTTGCACACACAAGCAGCGCGTTTTCCTTACAGTTTTGTCACCTTTCCTCCAAGAGGAATGTTTATCGCTTTGAAAAAGCGCTGATTACTTTTTTTCTGCCAGGTCCTATAAGTGGGTGAAAATGAGATTATTTCACCCGGACTCATTTCAATGAGGTCAGGTTCAACCACCTGATAGAGTAAAATATCATTTTTAACGCTTCTGAATGGATTTCCGAATTCCCCCCATCGCTATCCTTATGTGACGTAAATTCCGATCTTTTGAGGGCACTCATTGACCTGTCGGAATGAACGCACTCCAGGCTTGTCAGCGTTGCTAGCAACGCATTCACACCTTGCAACAACTCGTCATCAACATTTTCTCCCATGCGTTTACTTACAACGTCGACCAGGGTTGAAAGGCAAGCTTACACCCTGGTCCGGCGGCTGAATAACGGACGTGCGATTTGCAGGTAGGTACATCGGGCGGGCACGGGAAAATTCATCCTACAACAATTGCGTAGCGAACATGGGTTTTGGTCTTCTCCGACTAAAAAGATATTTGTTTACGTACAGAGAGGATATGTTACAGGATATGAAGCATCTTGAGGATTTGCGTTTGTCTATTACAAGAAGTTTTCCACTCTCCTTACGTCCACATGGTGCCAGAATTACTCGACCTTTAGACCCTTTATTCACACCGCTTCCATGTGATCTTTTTCATACGTTACGAGGTAGATCAGGATAGTATAGCATGATATCCTCGGTATTAAATACATCCGTTTGGTGATAGTTGGCCAATCTCATTGAAGTAGCAAAGCGAACCCATGACTATCTTTTGTGACAGAGGAGTTCCGGACCGAATTCGGCTAGGATGGTGATAAGAAGATTGAGCGCTATGTGGTGTATAATATGGAATTTTGTGAAAGTCAAAACAGCGTAGTGGAATTAGATGTTGTAATCCGACGTTTCGGTTGTCGTAAGCAACCTTTTTTTCAAGGAATTCTATAGTCAACTGAGTACGAACCGAATGTAGCACCATTTCGGTCCCGTCCTCTGATTGGTGTATTCCTGTGGTCGGTTGGCTGTCAGTTGCGACCAGTGTGTGGGTGTGGGTTAGCTGTGTGTGCGTCTACGCATGATTGTGTGTGTACTTTCATTGGGGTGTCGTCGGAGGAGATATGTGCACTGCAGAAAGAACGGTCCATCCACATCACCAAAGCGGACCAGGATAACGTAACGGTTGTCATCAATCGAAAGAACTATGAAGACAAAGTGCCCGAACACTGGGTCTCCACGAGAAGATCGAACTTCAGAAAGTCCGACTCTCAACAAGAACGAACTTCAGGTTAATAATGGCTAAAACACAAGCTCGATCAAGCACGCTGGTATTCACTAGCGCCAAAATTCTATAGACCAGGAAAATTCTATGGGTTGCCAAAAATACACAAAACAGGTAAGCCCATACATCCCATCTTGGACTATACTACTTGTTCAACTTACAACTTATCCTACTTCTAAAGCAGTTTATTGAAGCCGTATGATCAGCTGGTTGTAAGTCACGTGGATGACTTTCGGTTTTGTCAGTATCCTGCTATCAGGAAGGTCAGATTCTTGAAATCAACTTCTGAACGCCCGGAACCTACTGCTCCACCAAAAGCTCAACTGGAAAGCCGGCAAGCATCCAGGCCAGTCAATCATTCGATCAATTCAGTAAAACCTGATGAGTGTTCTCTGCGCCACAGAAGCACGACCGAATGTGATCAGCATTCAGGCTTTTCACAGAGGCACGATCGATGTTGATGGGTGATCACTAACGCCTATCGGACAGCCTGGATCAATGTCAGAAAGTCCCCTTTAAATAGCGTGGGGCCGTTGTAACTTTTGCACTCGCACTCGCTCTCGCTCTCTCACTCACTCGCTTGTTCGGAATATGGCTGTTGTGTTCCCTTCTGTGAGTCTTTTCTCTCCGACACTAGGCACTGGAGCGGGTCAGCAGCAGATACCACGGGCCGACAAAACAGCAGATATAACACCTGCAATCGGCCTACATCAATGATGATGAACTAGCAGTCAGCTCCGATGTGAGAGCTCTTCGCACTAGTGTACCAACTGACGATTGTTTTTCTATTGTCTCCTATTTTATGCAACGATTTATATCTAGCACAGAGAACAACCTTATTCCCTGTTGATATTATTGCCGGTATTGTACTAAGCACCACTTATTTCATCTTTCAAAAAAACGAACTCTATAGACAAAACTGACGATATCGCTATGGGCTCTCTGGTATCAACCATGGCTAATCTTTTCTTGTACCATTTTGAAGCAAAGACCTCACGTGACTTCGCCCGTGCACCATGCAACTTGCTGAGATTTGTTGACGACATATTTGCGATTATATCAGCCACAGAGCGGTAAGCCTTCCCAAGCTGATTGAACGAAGAGTGCAGTAGTATAAAATTGACGATGGGAATTGAGAACGAGTAGAGGACCATTAGTTTCCTGAACGGCAAGCTATCTGTCAACACCAGCCATGTGTTGTCAGTGGAAATCCACGGAAAACCTACACATTCGGACAGGTATTTGCATTGTGAATCTTCGCATCCACTGTACGTCAAACGCTGAGTTGTCAGATCAATGGTGCATCGCGTCAAGAAACTCTGCTCGGATGAGTCCGTACGAGCACAAGAACTGAAACGACTCAGTAGGGCATTATAGCAAAATAAATACCCAAGGAGGCTCACTGTCCAAAAAATGAGGGGCCTGCTACCCGGAACGGTGAGGCGGGAGGATGAAAACCTGGTGCTCACCGTGGGAATACCCTATCGAGATGGCAATTTTCACGTAATTCGACAGGTACTTTGGGATTGTGATACTAAAACATTTTTCCGAATTGACAACTCATTACGACGACACCTTGTAAGCGTCAAGGCCCCTGTGGAACTGATACACTGCACAAACTGCGGTAAAATACACAGGCCTGGTAGCCAAGCAACTCCATGTACGAATCATGGACCAAAAACGACATGCGCTTTTTCCTCCAAGAAGCCCAAGAGAGTTGGAAAAACTTGAACGCAACTCAATCATTGCACGCCATGAACTTGAGTCAGTCCATCAAGATAACTCCGATGGTACCCGCACGCAGTCAGGATTCAAGTCATACGTGAAACGGACGTGAGCTGGGAATCAACACACAACTGAACTGCATCAGCCATAGAGATGGCTCCAGCATCCCGTCTGTCTGCCTTGCACATCTTAGTAGGCCAGATTTCCAACAAGGGTCACAACAATGACGCATCACAGCCAACAAAGCAACAAACGGAGGCACGTCCTAACGAAAGCACACAGTCACCCGTACATACACACACACACACACACACAGAGAGCCAACACAACCAAACATCTGGTCGCATCCGACTGTCAACAGATCACAAGAGAACACCAGTCAGAAGAGGTGATAGTGGACCCAAATGATGCTGCATCTGATTCATATTCAACTGATTGTAGGAATCCTTGAGAAAGGTAGCCTACTTCAACCAAAATGTCGGATTACATCTTATTCCACTACGAAGTTTTGACTTCAACGAAACTTCCGTATCATTTGGGACACTCCTCACATATCCGAATGCAAATTTCAGTCACGGCATCAGTAGCAAACACGTTTACATTGGATATTTTCAGATCATGCTTCTGCTAACACCGAGGTGACCCTTTGGGGGCTTGAAAATCTGTAACTGTCATCTTTGTATACATGTACATGACCCTCTTTCTCGGGCTGTCGGCGGGATCTGACCACGAGCTGTCTCTACTCCATGAAACCACTGAAATGTGGTATGGGCTTTTGAAAGACGTTGATGTGCGATGTGTTCGTGAATATACCAGTTTCAGTATGCTGCCGAAACAGTTCAATACAAACTATTTCGTTTTGAACGGCTTTGCAACATAACTTCACAGAACTCAGTGGATTCTGGGTTCGATGGCTTTACCAAAATATCCACCATCTAGGTGACTGTCAAGTGTCCTTCATGGTACTAGGTAACCCCAATCTCCCAGTAGAAATCAAAACAGTGAACACGAAATTGATCAACTGATTTAACTACAATGGATTTTATTCTATTCACTTGCGATCCCTCTCTTGACTGATCGATCGAACCATCCCGTTCACTGACGCAACACTCTTGTTTACTGCAGCTATGTTGATCACACCTAAGCTTTCGTTTACAGCGCTTGTGTCACATCTGTTAGACACATCCCGATATGCTGCACATGTACTCCTAACTCGGCAACATAAAACAGAACACTTCATTGTAACGAACCACTGCTGATCCGGGTTAACGGTGGAAAAGTGCACTCGGCCACATAACTGTGCAAGGCTCTGAAGCTTGCTACATAAATGCACAAAAAGTTTCGGACAACATCGCTCCTTCAGAAGCACGCGGATGACACCAAAATGGGTCAGCAAGGATGCTTGTTCTCAATCAGCAGCTGCCCCAAGAACATTCAGCTATTTGCGACACCCGTTTGGTGCTTGTTTTGGTTCTGCGTTTTGTTACACGTAGCTAAGGTCACACGATCTCCGAGAAAACACAAACAATATTTGCTGTCCAGCCCTTAACTATAGGCTAATGACTACAGCCGCTGAAATGTTCATTTCTGTGGATTAAAGAAATGAGTTTTAACATCTCATGTGGGCCTGTTGGACCGTCTTCCTGACCAATATTGTTTTATTTTGCAAAGAACCTCTGATTCGACGAAGGTATCTAAGTAGTACTGATATGTTATTTACTGTGCTCTTCATGCCCATAAAGTGGAGTCCTTTTGGGGGAATCGAACCCAAACTGCACACCTGCAAGTGGGCTGACTGCCGGGGGAGACAGTAATTTGCTTAGGTAAGTGCATCGCTCGACGGTTATCTGCCTTGTAATACCGCCTTTCATGGATTTTAGGCCAGTCGCTTTTGCTATTCGAAAGCATCTATTCCACCCAAACATCATCTAATACGATAGGGACTGAGTGAACGATGCTGCAATGTTTTCATGCAGTTATCCTTCAGAAAAATCATTACTTTGAACAACAGGAGTTTGGTGGCATGTTGTGTTTAATCTTCGAAGTCCCTACGTCCGTTCGAAACACGCAACCAGATTTCCAGAGGTACATACTAGTGTTCCTTTAGGAAATAATGAGCCAAAAACACGAGGACGACACTGTCTGCATTGCCCTCTTTTGATCGTACTTCGTTGATCGACGGACCAACTTCCCTGAATGACGAATATCACCCAAACGTTTACACGGCGAAGCAGTTTAGTGAGGCCAGATCATGTTTTGGTTGCGAAACCTGAAAGTCATAGGCAGCGGATTCAATGGCATTTAAGGTTTCTGTTAACTGTATTTTAAGCCCAACGGCCAGACAGCTGGCAGATGTGTAGTCGGCCTTCGAATGTCACTGCACTTGTGTTCCTATTCAGTAAAGTCTACCTATGATGATCGTGTCTGAACGTAGCTTTTTTGTTCTCCCACAATACCAGTGTAATTGCCCACGGAACTTTGACTTTAACCTAGACGTTATTTCGCTGCAGTTGCTACAATTATTCAGGCTAGTCAAGCTGTCAGCGGTTTCAGGTTGCCAGTGGAACGTGCGGTCTGTCGGATAAAATCGTAACTGATACACAAGGTAAAACTTCCGCTTTACTGGTCACATTAACACGGGGACCAGCGTCTGTGATCGCAAAATAAAAGATATCTCCACTGGTCTTGGATCAAAGAACCGAAAACTTAATCCAAGCCAAATTTGTCGCCACCTGCTTATCTTCGTATGAAGGAGACAAAGCCGAAAGTCTTCAACTGATAATTTCAGTTTGGAAAGCTAAAGGGTCATTAATGTAGTGCCTCCTAAGATTACTTCCTAGTGCTATATCGGAGATCACAGGAGTAAATTTAGTGGGTGGAAAGACGAAACGGCTCTGTGATCCCATTAGTTCTGAAGCCAGTGAGAAATCGCTTTCGCTCGGTCATCGAGATACCTGGGTTTCCTGAATAGAAGGACCGATATATTTCAGGATCATTAGGCCTTTACACAATAAGCACTGGAATTTAATTATTCAAGTTAGACAGTGACAAACTGCCATTTGTTCGACTCTGTTGTACCCACCAGAAGTGGTGAGTTATACAGCTTGGATTTTCTATGCTTCTCTGACCATTTAGATCCTATTTTACTGGTCGTAGGCAGTGGTTAGTCGCGGACAACATGACTGTTTCATGGACAGCGTTTTGAGGTGAGTGGAACTCATGTCCGAAATGGGTTTTGGGGCTATGTAAGATGACCCTAGACAACCATTCGAAGTTTACAAAGATGTACCCGGTAATAACTGCATTTCTGAGTTATCTCCAATACGTCCACCAATTCAGGTCTTGTGTATATTACTCTAGTTAACCCTTGCTGATCTAGTGTTGTCTAGGGTTATCTAGTGTTTCAGACAACCATCGCGTGATCAGTATCACGTGAATATGATCATGGTCGGGGCGCATGAGTGCGGTGTTAAGGCGTACCTAGTTGTGTTGCCAAATGCAGTGCCTTCGGAATTTGGTAACTAAGTAGGACCTGGACTACTCAAAGTCAAGCCGACCACTCTTGTATCAGGAATATGGCATTCAACTTGTATGTATTCATAACATAATTGAATGTTCGCATTGGAAAACTACCCCTTTCCAGCTACCATGAATCAAGAGAAGTCGTTGTCCCAAGTACATGTTCATTGGCACTCCCTACTACCTGCTTTACAGCTGATGCATCGCTGGGTTATATGGCGCATGTAATTTTTACTGAACGAGCCTCACGAGTTTTGCATTTGTTATCTTGTTCTATGATTCTTATCGTTATCCTGTTTCCAGTTGGCCCTCTTATCGAAGAACCATCCTACTCAGCAGTGAAACTTGACTGCAGACAAGTCCCTGTATCAAGCACTTCTATGTTACTCTAACCTGAATATAATGATGTGACGTACAAACGATGGCACCTTTTGCGGGACCAAATTCCTACTTCAGCAGTGCTCCACTGAAACCCCAGACACTCATGGCTGGAATATCAGAGAGGCTATGGAATTCTGTTTTCAAGGCATGATCAAGCATCTAAGTGAACTATCGGATGATTCAGTAACTGTTGAAGTGAGAAGTTTATGTACGCACCGTATATGGAGGAAACAACGTCTGGAGGTGGAATCAGACCACGAATGTGTACTCAATCAGACGATCTGCTAAAGACATCATCCCACGTCGAATATATGCAGTATAACTTCAAGTGACTTGCCAAGAAGCTGGTTACTGGAAAGAAAAGTGAAAACTTGCGTTTGCATTCCGGCTATCCCTTACTTTGAACTTATTTATGCTCATCACTATTTCACAAGACCTATCGGCTTTCTAGCATATATTAAGTCCATTTGCAGGACGAAATCTCCATTGGAAAGTTCACACACTTACGTTTCGATGGCCATGGTTCACCATATTGAGGACTTTATCAAAGAAACCTTATGTCCTGTGGAATAGAGAGAGCTTGCGGATTCTGAACTACTAACATTGTTTGTGGGTGAGAAAACTTGCCTGCTTGCGGAATAGATAACTAGTGACTCCTACTTAAAGAGTCACAAAAGTCGTTTATTCGTACTGTCCTTTTAGTGGGTAGCACAAACTTCACGCGTATATGAATTGATCCGGCCACCATAGTCATCCCTAACTGAGGTGGGGCTATTTATAAGACTGCAAACGGACGTTCCCAATAAGGCGTTTGCACCTCCACCTCTGCGCTCTTGGAACTATAGACTTTACTGATCTTTTTTGCAGTGCTAGCCCAACACATACTGTCTGTAGTCAATGGCCGAAAAATCTTTCATCTAAAACTGGATTTTGGCGGTCATATCTCCCTGAGTTGATAATCCAGCAGGTTTCCCTCACAAAACTTGGTTATCCTCAGTTTGGT
>NW_008751697.1:1601725-1661944 GCF_000715545.1 Opisthorchis viverrini | reverse complement strand
GATAATCCAGCAGGTTTCCCTCACAAAACTTTGTTATCCTCAGTTTAGTGACACCCCCCCCCCCCCCCCCCGATTATGATACTTCGATAAATCTTGTGTTCAGTTTGGAGCTAGGAACCCGCATGACTAGCTGATTCACTGTGAACTAGTTTGCCCACGTAGGTGAACCAGCTGTTTCTGATGTATGAACTCCGATGCGGACTGTCTGTTCATGAAGGCCCAATGTTTTTCTACGGTCCACATGTTGAGGTAGACGTCTGAAGATAAGCTGTATGTTAGGATAATATCCAGCTAGGCTTATTCCCATAATCGATACCGAACAGGCTGGTATTTCCTTAACTGCGGTGCTGCAGGGTATTTCTGCTATCATTAAGGGCTTTACTCCTTGATTTTCACGAAATTTCATTACCCTTTGAAGGGGCAGGAGGTCAATCCTCCCGATGTCCAATGTATGAAGACGCAGCACAGCGAACATACCTTATCTTCTGTCCGATGTGTTACGGAATTCCAGTCATTCTACCCAACTCTTATTAACTTCTCAAGTTGCTTTATTGTCTGAAATTTCGAGTGAGTGGGTGAACGACACGGATCAGTTCGGTTGGGCCATCCCTCGTTGACCTAGTCACTTGCTACTCAGATGCAGCAACTATCTAGCAGTATCAGTAGCAGTTTTAGAATGATAAAGTCATACACACTGGTAATATGCGGATTCACCAAACGCCCTTAGAGCCTGTCCGACACTGATCCAAGTGAATCACGTACATTATGCATCCCGTAAGTGATTGCTAAGTATGGTCGCAAGTGATGGTTGTGACGGTTTCGTCATTTGGCATTCATTTGCTGCTTGGTGGAAAAACATTTCAGTGTTTGTAAACTTAGTGCGCTCCTGATCATGGCTGCTGATTATTCGACGGTGCAAAGAGTGACGGTCAGAACCATCAGATTTTATGCACCTTGTTCACTGCAGCAAACGCGATACGGATATAAATAACCCTGTCACCAAATGAAAAATGGAGATAGTCCATTAGGGTCTGAGCGGTGAAGCCTTTCCCACTGTTGCTTATCTGATTGCTTTGTCGTGCTCAAATACAGTGAATATAAGTGTAACACAACCAGGGGACGAATGGTACAAAGGCTCAGATTCTGGCAAAAAGCTACTACGTGGCAAACTTTCACACTTTTCTAGGAAAGGTATACGGAGACTGCCAAAATTTGAAGACAGATCGAAGAGTGTTGGTCGATCGAAGACAGCAGTAAGTTAAGGCCAGAGTTGTATACGGAATCCAAAATCACTGTTCATTTCAGTTCCGCCATAAAATGCAGAATGTCCCAACAACAACTGATTTAATTAGAAAAACCTCTGTACATTTTTCCCGCTCTGTTACTGCAATCACTAGGAGTCACGGAATTCGATAACACTTCGGCTTACTTAGGCCACTGTGCTGATGATCGGTATGTTGGTGATCGGACAAAAAAGTAAATCTATCTGTCAGTGCTTTGAACCAAGAAATTTTCGGAGAGGGTTTGTAACTCTCCTTCTCCCTAACCCGAGTTTAACCACAAAGATGACTACGGTTAGGTCTCAGCTGTTCGCCATCTGGTTGTGTTTGGCTCTGAGCAGTTCAACAATCCTACCGCAAAACCGTAGCACCCCTAAATTATTTCTAATCCGAGGAAACTTAGGAAAATAAAATGGTTGCAAACTGTTCCTCAGGTGAATATCGGTAGTATTTTCCGGGTTCCAGGTATCCTGACAGGTAATCCTGACACACTGCCCAGTCATGACAGTGCTCCAGTCACAGAACTTTCTCTGGATATACCGACCAAGTATTTCGTTGAGTTCGTGACCTTATGTTGTTCAGTGCAGGTCATCGCCACAGAATATGTGACTGATATTAACTGAGAGCAAAACTGCTCAAAATTGAAGTGCGCACCATCTGTCACTCAGCACAGCTTTCTGTTTCTCCCGTGCTTCCTGAGGTCTGATACGTTCACGATATTTGTGCACTTCTAGTGAACCTAACGTGACATGCTAATTCCCCCATTCATTTGCTGACTTCGGCCGTCTGGTTATTGATCCTCACCTGTTTTACTCCACCGTACCTTGCTGCTAAGACCGCCACGTCCGACACTTGTGAACCAGCGCATGTGTTGTGTGTGCCACTGACCCACTAATCTATGCGTGTACGTTTCGTCTGTTGGCCCTACTCTGACCTGTTCTGTCGTTACATCCGTGTGATCGCACTGCCAGTCAGAATCGCGAGAATGACGTCGAAGGGACTACCACTACCCACACTATCAAGCCAAAATACAGCCAGCTGTTGTTGACACCACACCGTCCCGGTCAGTGAAAGACCTGCGCAGCTGTCGACACCACGGACGTGGACAATTGAGGTTTGTTGTGTAATTTTGCTTACTTTTTTGCAACAGTATAGTAGACTGTCGAGCCCAGTCGTTCCTTTTGATATTGGGCATCGTCAAACTCAGGCGTGATGAGTTCCATATGGGGATTATGAAGACTCAGAGAAATACTCTCTGTTGCGTTTGACCCGATTATCTCTTATGCAGTGACAATCATATTCAGTCTGAATGAATTGACTCACTTGTCCCATGTTCGTTTTTAGGTCCTAATGGGCGAAGGGAGAAAGAAAATGACCAAACCTTATCAACAATGAGAATTATTTAAGCGTAATTTTTAAAAAGTGGCTACGAATACGTTTTGCGGACACCTATTGCTTCTCGAGACCATTGAAAGAAGAATCAAGTTGAACCAAAGCCACTAACATTCTAAAAGCCTAAACATTTAGATTTTCAGCAGTAAAAAGGGATCACAGAACCATCTGCCTGCTCAAAAGCTCCTGCAGGAGTGTCCAAGTACTAGATAAAAAAGGGGATAAAAGAAACCGCTCAACTGTCCTTTGTGGTGATGTCAGGTAGAATATTTTAATGTAACGGTTCAAAATGATAATCGATTCAATTCTTAGGCATATTTGCGAAAAATAATACTACGAGGTTATGTTATTCGTTACTGGAAGTCCTTTCGATAGTCTATTCTTCTGAACTGGGCAGGTAGCTCCATGTCCGGAGGCCAGCCGTCCCTAATAACCGAACATCACATCACTTGGACGGATGTGTCACGTGCAGCACACGGACCAAACGAAGGCATGTCCTGTTTGGGCAGAATGCCAGCCAATCCGAGTCGAGCATCTTTGACTCGACGCTTCTCGCCCCCTCACGGAGATTCTGGCACGACTTTGTGGAACACTCTGTGACTACCCCACAAATACAGTTGTAATAATTTCCCTTTGTCTCCATAAGAGGCTGTGTAGAGCTACCGTGCCTTTTGATATACCATAGTGGGCGGAGCAGGAAGCCAAGGGACCGATACAGAGTTGCACTGCCGCTCAGCAAAACACAATACTCCATGTGGTGGCCTCGCAGGTAATTGTTCTGTGGGACTTCCATAAGCCATCCCCCATGATGATTTTGCTGATTCAGGGTTTGAAAGGTTACATGTTGATTATTTACTGAACGCGAACCATACTTCTTTTATGACAGTGTGCCTTCATTTGGTGGCCTCAGTGAGTCTAGGTTTGGGGTTAATTTCTAGTATTGTTGAGATTAGGACACTAGCTGATAATCAAGCTGTGCATTTTTTGTCAGCGCCTTGCTTGCTCTGAGACAACCGCTGCTGTGTACAAACGACTCAGAAACAGACTATGGATGTGGGCTGCCGAAGAGTTTCCAAAAACTTTGTGAGTGGTTTATTGTGATATTTCGAATATCGTAACAACTTAAACATGAGGCGGCTTGGTGCAGACATTCATCCAACCGCTGCTGTGTACAAACGACTCAGAAACAGACTATGGATGTGGGCTGCCGAAGAGTTTCCAAAAACTTTGTGAGTGGTTTATTGTGATATTTCGAATATCGTAACAACTTAAACATGAGGCGGCTTGGTGCAGCACATTCATCCGGTTGAGAACATCATAACGAGAGCCCCAACTTGGTTCCAGGTGATTCGCCTGTCGAAACCAAAGCAGTACGCAGATAAGTGGATCTAAACTGAGCGAAGTGAACAGTTTACCAGGCCAGCGAGTGAAATCCTAAAACAAAAACAGGGAACAGCCGGAAGAATTATTGAGCGGTGACAATACAAGTTTACCTGTGATCCTGTACACACAGAACCATAGGCGAAGCGTACAGGACCTTTATCAAGCGAACCAATCAGGGGAGAATATGCAGGGGCGTAGTGACGACTGCGCTTCCATCTGCATAGGGTTTGTGATTGAGTACTGAGAAAACACTCGCATAGGAATGCGAACCGAACAAAACACTTGGCTTGGCCATTAGGAACAGTATTAGCTCTCTCATAGAAGTTCAAATCAGAGCAGTAGATAAAGATAACAGCATCATTCCGATTTCGGAAAAGTATGACACATTTGTCAGTGTTTATGCTCCACAATATGATGTTTACGATCAACTGTGGGATATGATTAGACAGACAACTCACTTTCGCTTTTGAATAACGAAAGTGCCTGGTTTGTCACGAATAGAGGAACTTGGAAGCAACTATTGTGCCCACTTGGAATGGGGTAGAAGAGTAACAACAGTGGAAAAACATTTAAACTTTCAGCAACAAGCACAAGGCCCAACGTGAGTACGGACACCTAATAGACTGTTCTCATGGTGCGGCAAACAGATATCGTTGATGTGTTGATCACAAGTGATGCAGGAGAGATCATCCTATTGTACTTGCCAAAGTTCACGTTGTACGTGTAAAATCATAACATCTTGAATCAGGACGGAACTCTCAACTTGGATGTGAGAAAACTGAGGGACCGTGGAACTGGATCAAATTTTGGCGAGGCTTTATTGCTGAGGCTGATGTATACTAAATCCCAAGCACACACGAAGGCCAATGAATCAGAAATATAAGCAGATATCAAACCAGTACCGTACATGCGAGTAACTGAACGCAAGATATTACTGAGGTTGGTGACTGGTTAGAAGGACTCATCAACATCTACTATAATTCCAGAGAAATATTTAGCATTCTGCAAAATACTCCAGAACTCGACTAATACAGAGGCACCACAGCCATGCTTCTCAAACGGCTCCTGAAACAAGCAAAAAATGTGGATCACTGGTGTCATAGAGAATTCTTTGCAGGACTGGGAAGACCTGTGGAGTGAAAGTCCAGTAACTACACAGCTGATAGAAGACACAAACCGAAGAGAAAGTTACCGAGCCCACCTGTCTCAATTTATGGTGCAAACCTACTTGGCTGACTTTCCGATGACCGCGGAACTGCTGATGGCCTTAAACCGGCTGCAAAGTGGGAAAGCAGCGCAACTTGGCGACATGCTCGCGGAATTGCTCAAGGTTAGAAGGTCGACACTCCAGGACAAATTGCTCTAAAATCCATGCAAGACGTTTTGCTAGATTTCAAGGATGCAACTAAAAATCCTCTATATACAGAGAAAGGAATAAGACAGAAAACGGACGGCTATTGCGGAATCGGCATCCCAAGCACGGTAGACAATATAATGTCTCGTATTCCTCTCGACCTGCTAGTCGCTGGCATTACGGAGGAAAACGTCGCTGAAGAGTAATGTGGATTCCGAGGGAGGACGGTTCACTGAATTATTCCATAAGGTAAATATAAGAGAAGTGCTGTGAACGGAATCAACCATCCTGAGGTCTGTTTTTGGACGCCATCAGTCAGCAGAGAAGCACTGCGGATCATTCTACGGAAACTTGGCTATCCAGACAAATTTGTCAATATTATCAAAACCTTTCACACTTGGACGAAAGCACGGATGCAGAAATCAGCAAATGCCATGAACGAGATCGAAATCGGTACCGGTTTAAAGCAGTGCTCTGTTCTCACCCCAGCAGTTTTCAGTTTCTGTCTGCTAACAAACTTTGCAGATACGCTCCAAAGTTGCAAAGTTTGTATACCAATTCGTTCTCTTTTATTCAGTTCGAAGAGTGCTCTGTCCAAAAATTGATTTGCAGGTACTATTTTTGCAGACGACTGAGCCTTATTTTTGCATTCTCAAGCCTACATGCAGTGATAGACTACGGCCCTGTATTAAGTAGCTTTGGCGTAAATACAAATGTTTCTGGAAGAATATCTGGCTTTCAATGGCTTGCACTGTGGAATCCGAAAATAAAACGGTTGTCAGAGAGCTGATTGCGTGGATTTATGCTACCTCCACAATGCACTGCCTACGGATCTGGCACCTCATGGTGAGATAAACACACGGATAGCAAAAACCTGCACGACACTCAGTGGCATTGGGAACCGCATCAAGAGCAGTGGACAGTCACGCACAGATGTCAAGCTTGCGGTGTATCAGCCTGTTGTACTGTCATCACTGCTGTACACGAGCGAGACCTGGACGCTTAACTGAAGAAATTTTCTGGTTCTCGACCCACTTGCGCTTTCCGCGAAAAGTTTTCGGAATTAATCAGACAGGTCGATTCCCGGTCACCGATGTTTTTGGGAAAGAAAACACGGTTATCGTTGGTTGCACTCTGATGCGTAATCAGCTGCGCTGGTCAGGCGACTTGAAACGAATGTTCAGAACTCGTATCCCGAAACAACACATCCACGGCCAGCTAGCTAACAGAGTTCAAAATCGGGGAGCACCAAAATTTAGCTGTGGGGCTAGCTTTTAGATGAGATTGTAAATCCGGACCGTGACACTGGACAGGGTTCACGGCAAAGCAGCTTGGAGAGCTGTTATCTACCTATGAGATACTACGCATCACAATGATGGAAAACAAGAACACCAATCAGAAGAGGCTTATTATCCAGCACGACTTTGAACTAGCTCGTCATGAGGTCGCAAAACATGTGCTACCCGTCCGCTTGATAAATTCAACTACATAAAACCAATGTAAGTTAGTCTAAAGTCTCAATGTGCAAGTGCACTTGACTAGCATCCTTAGGGTGAAAACATCCTAGATGGAATAGTCCAGGTTGCACGTAACCACTTCGATGGTATATTATCAAGCCGGTCCCAAGAATGCTTGTCTGTTGTTTTATTGGTGGATGTGCGTTACTACTCCGAAACGGTTGGCGCCAGTACCGCGATAGTAAACAACAGCAAACTGTACCGGTGTTTATTATTCTACCACTATGATTAGGCCGATGGATGGATTTCAGAAGGTCACTCAACGCCCACTGGCCGATCCTATTGCAACGGATCTATATCGTCCCCAAGGGCTTGTTTGTAAATTGACTGTGGCTCTCCTACTAGTCGTAGATGTCCATTTGTCCGAACATTTTTGGCCAGCAGATCCGATCCATATTTCAGCCATTCATAATAGAACATCTTGGCACTGTCTATGGATTTTATTAAACGTGAACGTCAGATGCACAAATTAGCTGGCACTGTAGGGCCAGCTGATTTTCATGGACAGTTGAATAAAACTCACATTGTGGGATATAAATTTGGGCAAGTGATTCTGAAGGCAACTAAATCTGATAATTCAGTGACACCAATTTGCTACAGTGACTTTTAAGATGAGAAAGGGACATTTTGTGCCCGCATATATCGGTAACAGACAATTGCTGAGAAAGCGACACCGCTGGATTTTCGGGTGAACGACGACAACTCACATAAGTATGCTCTTCAAAAATATAAAAACAGGAAATAAACCACCTTCCAGGTAACCAGTTTACGTTAGAGGTGAGTTTTGATGTAGAAATCAAATATTTGACAAATCCAGGGGCTAAGCACTTTTCCAGGAGAATCAATGCTCTCAGATTAATCATATTTTTTAAAATTTTTCATCTGCCCAAACAAGTGTATTAATTTTTGAACCTGGACTAAATTTTTTCAGTTTTAGGGAAATGTATGGTTCATTCGTCACTATAGTAGCGTAGACGGTCGTTCGCTTGTTCGCTGAGCTGGGCAGTTTGGTTGCAAACGTTTCATCACCAATCGAGGTGACATCATCAGTGCGTAGTTGTGCGTAGCGATGGGTTAGTGGTTGTGCGTTCAGTAGTGTTACGTGTGTGTTGATATACGTGCCGGTAGCCGGGGATGACCTTTGACCGCGATTAGTTATTCGGTCGGGCGGTTCCATTGGTTATTCTGAACGCAGAACCACTAACCCACCGCTACGCACAACTACGCACTGACGATGTCACCTCGATTGGTGATGAAACGTTTGCAACCAAATTGCCCAGCTCAGCGAACAAGCCAACGACCATCTACGCTACATGAGCTACCGACATTCTCCTCTATAGAAAACCGTAGTAGCGTATTTGTTTCACCGGACGTTCTTTTCCCCTCACGTTTCACTCTACTTGCCGTCTTGATAGCCCCGAAGCAATCGACAAACCACATGTTTCTGCACAAACGCTTTGGCCGCATGCTATCAAACTTTTTTGTCTTCAGTAAAGTCAGTCGCGACTCCATCAATCATCCACTGGTCAGCTGAGACAAGATGAAGTAAATAGAACAGAAATAACGGGTGTTTTTTGGAAGTGAACAGGTTTGAAAGTTTCAAATGAACTTCCCTCGTGTGCATGAAGTAATTCTATTCCGGAAGACCGGGAGTTACTTTACAACAGTTTGATCCTTGCACAGATCACGAATCTTTAGGGAGATTCAAAATAGTGATCGGGGTTGTGCGCAATTGAATTATACTCCCAAAACGATCCGGTTACCAATTATTGGCATTGACTTTTGGGACATATTGCCGCACAGTTGCGAACAATATTTTGCAGTAAAAAGCCAAATTCCCGGCTCCTCCGATCCTCACTATACATCGACAATGAATGAACGTAAACGTGTTGTCCATCTGGCAAGCTTTATAAAAGTACCCTGCTTGCCACGAATAATGACACCATTGTATACACTACTACCCCTAGTCCGTGAATTCTTTTCGTCAGTACCTTGCTTACTTTTTTAAACTGCGTGCGTCCCTTGATACTATATCCTGTCATCCTATGCAACTGCCCACCGTTTAAATTGTGTTTACGCTCGACTTACAACTACATAATATTACCAATATATGCCACTTGACCATCCGTATCCACGTGACTGCACTGTGGACAGTGAAACCAAATTGTTTCTAATTAGATTATGGAGTGTTGTAGTGATTCCAACGTCTAACGTTGAATATAAGCGCATACATTCAAACTTCAGTGATTACTGGTGCTCTCACAACAACTATGGTTTCATTGTAAACAGGACGGAAACAGAGAGAATTATGATACACCTGTCATACTTTGTCTACCCTTGTCGTACGTGGTTCACTTACATTGATCTTTATCCGGTACGAGGTGCACGTAATTCGGCCTGTCTAGGAGGTGAGTGCCAGGCTAAATTTCGAAGATGTCATCAATTGTACCGATAGTTCAAGCCCTGACAATACAGTCTTGAAGCCAATCCAATCCCAGTCTTTTTCCAATATCACAGCTATCTGACTACTACCTGTTACCTGATTCATGAATTTCATTCGTAAGCCCTTTTGCACTTTTATTGAATTCGGTAAACCATGGAGTCTCAGCCCGACCCTGAGTGTAACCAGACCTCCAGCATCCTGTCTTATTCTTCGCACCACCAATAAGGAGCAGTTCAGATTTCAGGTCAGTACTTACCGAAGTCTTTTTGACCTTAGACTGAGACCCACTTGACCGGTTCACTTTTCGAAACACGCTTGTTCAACAAAAGACCACCCTGAGGTATGTCGATACAGCATGCCGATTTTTACTGACGGAACTCTTCACAGGCCCTCCTAAAGTGTTGGTTACCAGCACGTATGAGCACATTCAATATCCTCTGGAAAGGATGCGAATGCTCAATAGTCTACACGATTCCGTTTTTCATATTGTTAAAGGCGGATTTCGGAGGTTCGGATGATATGAACCTTCTTGAAGAAGAAGTGCAAATGAGAACACCTCTAGAATAAATAGATAGGACAGTTTTATCCTCAAGTATCCTGAGTGCGCAATAAAGTATGATGTCCTGCTCCAAGGCTTACAGCATTTGAATAAATATTCACAATACAAGGAAACAGAAGATCATTTGGAGTTTTTGTTGGCCAGTTAAGCCATGACAAAACCTAATGGCCACTCTTGATCATCACTTTTAGTGTCGAAAAGACCCGTCGACTCGTACAAACTGTATCAGGCTCCAAGGTTGAACATATTCATTGTTCTGCGATTATACTTGGTTCCAACGGACTTGGGAGCTAAGATATCTTAAGATTTCTGATAACCGGTTTCTCAGACCCATCGCATCAACAGATTTGCGGACCGTTGCTCCTAGCAACACCATTTATGGTACATGAGGCTTGTTATGCATATCACGAACAGCTGTTTACGTCGCCCATTTTAAGGTGATATTGACAACGATGAGAATGGCTCAAACGCAATAACCAAAACCCCATCTACTGTTGGTCACATGACCATACGGCAAGCCTCAGTATTCGCACGACCTGTGAGGTTTTACTTGGAAGCTAACTCCTTGTCCTCGTTCCACACATGCCGGTGAATATGCTCTAAATTGAATAAACGCACCTCTACAACAGCGAAAAATCGATTTCTAACGTTGGTGTTTTTGAGATGATGATATGAACTGGATGACTCAAACTTACATGTAAACAAAATAACACGCATGAATACATCTAGCATCCGTATTCTTGGCAGACCCTCATGAATAGAGGAATTTAAATTCAGCCTTGCTTTTCACCAGAACTCCAACACAACCGAAAGGGGCAGAGTAATTGTTGATGAGTTGCTGATGAGTTGCATCATAAAAACGGGCGCAAAACGTGCAGGAACATTACTCAGATTAGTTGAAGTCCAACCGTCAGATAGTGAAAAACCGATACAAAGAAATTAAGGGACCACCCCAACGGTGGCAAATAACCTATATGACTGTGCTTCTAATCCATGTGGTGCGGTCTTCAAGCCATTTTAACACAACCACTTGACCATTTGCGTGATTCAAAGAAAACAGCATTCTTGTTTGCTCACAGTGTACTCCATGGGCCTCGATCGGATGGAGATGAGAACTAAAAATTGGCCAGTCACACTCAAGTGTGATGGGTTCCATATGGGGAAACTCACAAAAATGCACAACCGAAATCTGTGTGGATTGACTGCGGACCGATAAACTTCTACCGAGTTGACATGTCTGTATGTAAACGTGCCGAAAGTTCTGTGTTTCCGACTGTGTGTACCATGACAACGTGATCGTTTTGTTGAGTGCATCGATCATGTGTTCACCTAACACTGGAATACAAATACATTCAGCGTGTCCTAATTTCAAGCAACTCCAAACTGTATACGATTGACTGTGGAATCCTTGCACAGGCTGATAAACTCCACAGCCAAGAGAGAAATTCATTATATGCTAATAGAACAATTGTTGGAGTTCTAAGCAACGTAGAATTTTCGAACGAAACTGTTTTGGGCTCCGAACCAGACTTGATATGAGCTTAACAAACATCTTTCCTGCCTCCTCTTTTTAAAATCTGAAAAGCCAAGCTATCTGAGACAGAAGGCCACGTGGAATTGGTTAGCGATTGCTGCTAACAGAATCTCTTCTTCAAGTCTGGTGACTCATCCAGAAGATACTGGATCTTTTGAATTTGGGAAATCATCTCCACTGGCTACATGTCTTAGTAAAAAATAATCCATTTTTTGCCCAACGAAGTAACTAATGAGACCAAAGACCGTTCTTCCCGCGATTGTGCTACCAGCCGATTTGCGGATGCAGTTCAACCTATTTTTACCCATCGTGCGTGAAACACTATTAGGGCTATCTGTTATTATTGATTTTCCCGCTTTTGATCAACTAAGATCATTCCATTTTTCAAAATCTAACCATAAATGCTTTTGAAATTGAATTTACGATAGCTATTTTTCATTTGGTATGCACATAATGCCTAAACTCTTGTGTTGAGCGCCAAATGGACGCCAAATCCGATTACGACCAGCCCAGACTAATTGCGAAACCTGTTCAATATAAGGCACACAACGTCAAGTAATATTTGTCACTAAAAGATAGCATCTGCACGAGATGATGTATAAGTTTTCTTCTAAGGTTCCGACATAAGTTTACGAATTCTGTGTTAAGTCAGCTCACAGAATTGAGGACTTCATCAACTGCTTACAGAATTTGACGCAATACCAAATATGCTTGTGAAGAGTTGTTATTCGTGTCTGCGTTCAGGACATTCTGACATCTGGTACCGAAACAAGGATTTCCAGAATTGGGTAATATATGCCAGGGTACTGCCAGGTTTAAATAACATCTTCGTTACCGTATATGTAAAGAAGAATTTGAAGAGGTGATCACCAAGTGTTCTGATGTAGGAATGAACCAAAATTTCATGGTTCGGTGTATGTGTCTGTGTATCGCACAAAACGCTTGAAAATCTCTCCCACCTAATCTCCCTGAACTCAACTGCATAAATTCAAATGTCCCGCCCAATCCTGCCTGCTATTCATTGACATTTTATTATTATCGCATCACCCCATCTCTATCCCATCCATTAAAACACTGCGTTGCACAAACTATGAACATGTTCTTGGTGCCTCAAATGAACCGTATTATCATTTGTTTAAATTCACATTTTCGGCAGTTTTCGAACTGGTTTCTCACGCTTAATACTCGTCTCCGTGTTGTCGTGGGTCTAACTGTCGGTCGATAACTGTTGTAGATTGATTGATTGATGTTTTGTCATATAGTACAGCACATTTTCGTCGAGATCACTTTCGTTTTGAATTCGGATCCATTCTTCGGTGCTCGTTGCTCGACTTATCGATTTTGTCGCTTACAGTCTGTCCACCAGAGATCCTTCAGTGTGAATTCAGATACAGTGAACTTCCTGCTTCATGGCAGTAAGTTATACCATCTGACATTTGGGTTCCCGTCTTTATCGTTACTGAATATAAACTTATTACATTCTTCGAGAAATACACTCATTTGCAAATCAATTTGGTTTTCACGAGAGACTCAACTGAATCTCTCGTTTCCTTTATGAACATATACTGCGATATCTCGAATATCGTGCCAACTAAATCATGAGGCGGCCTGTGTACAACACATTCAGCTGCAAAATATCATAAACGGGAGATTCAGTTGAGTCTCTCGTGAAACCCAAATTGATTTGCAAATGAGCGTATTTCTCGAAAGCAGTCCAATTTGGGTTCAAGTAGAACATGAAGTTGACGGAAACTCGGGGATTGTGCCTACCTGATATGCCCCAAGAAGGGCGAAACCGGTCGTGGGCTGTCGAAGAGTTTTCAGCAACCTTGTGAGTAGTTTCCTTTACGAAATTATTGCATTCTTAGTTCTATACTGTGTGGCTTTCCACCTACCTGACTCTATGCTTCATGTGCACTCTGATCAGTCGAAGGCTTGTTTACCTTCATATGTTTCAAACGTGGTGGAACTGGAGCATTTACTGAACATGGTTAGGCCTCAGAGGCAAGTACAACCAGAACAGGCAATCGAGTGCTGTTCTCCTATTAACTTGAATAAAATATCGCAACATGCCTACGGAGGGCACATCACACCAGCTAGTGCTGATTACTGTTGAAAATACCCTTATCGTGACCTTACAGAACCTGCCCTTAAATTCCTCAGCGTCGCGCATGACCAATGCAATTGAGAAGCGATTGTTAAGAGAATCAACAGCGTGACCTTAACATAATTTGACAATCGGTCAACAGATAAAACGTGGTGTTTTAGGAGTTTCGCGTGCAAAATCGAAGATCATCATGCAGCAATTGAATAGCTACCTTAAGCTCTAGATGTAGAAATTTTCGATTGCTCCAATTAGGAGTTTGGAGAAAATCCAGAAGAGCAGGTGGGTCTATTGACGCTTAGAACATTACACGCACACACACACACACGCAACTTGACCTTTAGATGCAAAGCCACAAGTTAACCACTATCAGCGTGTGCTCATTTTTTACACTGAACCTTATTATCAGTGCATTACGGCAAGAAATTTAGGAGAAATGCGAATTAATAATTTGGTTTCATAGACGCCAACCATATGTGAACCACTACATTCTTCAACCGAATTACGGTCGCCAGTGAACTGTCATACTATAAAGCCATAACCTAGCCATTCCACATGAGAATCAGTTTCAGACTGTGCATTAAAAACACCACAAACATAGTGTATTTGAATAAGAACCAGGATTCTGCGTGGCTACAAATCCGTATACTTCCTTACGGAATGCACAAAATACTTTGGTGCTGTGTTTATCGAGGACTCACTTGTAGGTCTGATCTGTAAGTCTAGTCTGTGTTCTTTTGCAACATAAGGACGGCTTTTATCGATAAGTTCTAGTGTAACTAATGCGAGTTAATTCTGAAGCTCCTGCTGGGGATAGCATGAATTATCCGGATCATCAACGAAGATATTGCTTCCAAAAAGTCTTGAGTGAGCTGCTCAGAATGCAAAGTCATCGAACAAAGGTAAACACAGTCAGATATTCATAGCGTATTCCTCCACATAGAAGGTGATAGAGTTGAGTGCCAAGTAAAAGATGTTATTCATCGCAAAAATACGGCAAAGTACGTCTTCCGCATTTGTAAGGACCTAAAGAAGAAGGAATGAAATTAGCTTGGTTACAAGCATCCACGTATTTAGAGAGAAATTCAACACAACATGTAGCTACAGTTATGAAATTCGACCTCTTGGCGGAAGGAACGTCGGAAATATCCGGTATGTAACGTACGCACGCGAAATTTGAATTCGAATTCCATATTTCACAGAAACTGGTTTGTTCACGTCGTCCAGATACTTGTAACCGAGCTCCTCACATTCACAGTAACATCCTAACTAGACTCAAGAGTTTTTTGCCGCCTATAGGCCTAACCGGAAGACCTGGATCAGCACCCTGAAGTCAAATTTGGGGAGATTCGGTTTCAGCTACTCCAGTATATACCAACCTCACAGGGAACCGTCGTTCTCATGCACCGGAAGAAATATCTTTGGTATTAACTTACCCCGTCACAGGAGGGAGTAGCTGTAAATTTTTTCGGGAAGCCTTCTAGGTGAAAACAGCCGAAGTAATGGCGGAATGGCTGATAATTTCTTGCTTGATGGTCTATACTTGCACCCTTTTTGGCTGGTAGTGTCTGAAATAGCTTACCATCTCACAAACCAATGGTGCACATGTTTGTCTGAGGCTTGACCTGCCGTCAAAGGACAACGTCACAACTGCCACATGGAGTATATGAACTGGCTGATCCTATCTATCAAGATCAACTGCAATACATTGTGAACCATATCTCGCAAATCCCCCTCCCCGCCGTCACTTCGAGGAAAAACGAATTCTGCGTGCTTCACATCAACTGTGCTGTATACTACTGATGATACTAAAAGTAGCCAAACGCAATAAAAGCCATTTAAAACAGAAGGCAGTAAGTTGATATTCACCTTTCAAAAGATAGCCTTCTTACTTTAGTCAAGAGTGAATATGGAATGCAGACCTGCAGAATATTGAAATCAACAAGCAACAGACAGTTATATACAGCTTTAAATGAATCAGGTGCACAATAATTTCAGTGGTGGTGTCTGTAATCTCGTACCCTAAAGCAAATTGAAACTCCCTCCAAACTCCCACACGAATTCAACTTCTGATGTATTCACATCAAAACATCCACCTTCCTTCTCATATCGTGACACCTATTATGGTGTACACAGAGTGAAAAAAAATCCTTATTCTATGCGAAGCACTTATCTAGTGCGGTTGTTTTTTAATGCTTTTTGGCCTACACCTATAAGTAGGGTAAGATCTCATCTATAAATATGACATCTCTCAGAAGAATCGCAAAACATCACAACAGTGTTGGTGATGCAGTATTTCACCAGATGCTTTCCGTTTTTACAACAATAAACAGTGAGTTCATCGAAAAGCGCTCCTTATTTCCTAAGAATGTTTCCCGTGTGTTGCTCATGATAGATCAAACTGACTCCATCGAAAATCTTCAACGTTGGAAACCACTGTGGGCTCATCTGCATACTCAGATAACATCTAGCCAGGAATGAATTGGGTAACTTGGTAGTTCCCACCCAACGATACTTCGCAATGAGCATAGGCCATTCATGTAGTGTGTACATGGATCGGTCTGTTAGGTTACGCACATTGGCTGCAAACCCAAAACAAAGAAAGTGTTTAGGTATCATCTGCCCTTGATAATGCCAAACAGTTGGTTGCAATCAAACATAAGTGTAAATATGTGTGTCTGAAACAGTACTACATTTCCGCTCAATATAATGCGCCTGAAAAAGAAGATTAGTAAAAATTTTTGTGTGGCAGTGTTGTAGAATATAGGTGACTCGGGTGCGTGGTCGAAGTCAACGCACAATCAGATTAGGTTAATCGCTCTCGGCCACAAGCCTTAGATAATCATAAATGTGGATTTAGCAGTTCACTTATTGTCCATTCAAGATAATTATCGCTGCTTCCGTGTTTTTTCACACAGGATTTAAAGTTGTGCTCAAACGTTTTTAAGGACCATTATTTGATGAATGAAATCCGCACTTGCTCATCAATAAAACATCTGTTTATCTCTGACAAATCGTAGAATCCTTACTACTTTCGGACCGTGCATTGGGAAGGCAAGTTAAGTATACCTGCACACTCATCAGTGCTAGATTGAAATACAGTCTGTATATTCCCTCCTAAATCAGCAAAAAGTAACGGACCCCAAACTGACTTACTGTCAGTCGTCGAATGCAGAGCAGACTGACTAAACTGAGCAACCGCCAATGAACCACACAGTGCAAGTTTGTCTGCCATTTACATCCAATAATTCACTTGAGCCAGGAGCCTTGTTCTCGTACTCCCTGTAGGTCTCATAGATACGCACCAGACTTAATAAAAAAATTCATTATCTTAATAAACAAGTGGGTGTCGTGAACATACGATACACTAAGGTCAGGTAGGATAGGTCATTTCTTGAACGTCAACCACATTTTTATTTGTGTGGTCACCCCAATAAGGGTGAAATAAGTAGGGGGCCGTCGAAGCGTTTTCAGCAACCTTATGAGTAGTGCGTTCCGCCTAGTCAAGTCAGAATAGTTTTGAGATAGCAGTATAGAAGCACCAATTGTTGACTTCCTCGTCACATGAGGTTCATAAACATATTGGAACTATTCATCTTTCATATGGCTTTCCGTATTCACTTGACCTTTGAACACCAGTAACGATCTCTCACAATCCAGATGGATGACACTTTCTATTCTCCTCGGGCTAGTTGTACCCGAAGATCTTGGAATATGACCACACCATTGTTATAAACATTTTCTTTAGATTCCACGTTTAATAACTGATAAACATAACGTCGTCCGTAAAGACCAACGCCTAATTAGGTGAGTAATATGTCTAACCATCTTTGATCAGGTTATCCGAAGCCAACAGTCGGTTAAGAAAACAATATCTTTGTTGAGAAAGACACTGTTTTTTTTAAATCGACGGGATATTTTGCGCGGGTATGTAATAATCTTGATGGAGATCCGGAGACCAGACCTATCTTTTAAGTCCAAAGCAAACCGAGCCCCTCAGTGGTTTGCTCAGAATTCTAACCTGAGGACAAAGTGTGGAAGGTATTTCGGTGTATCAATAAGGTCATATTCCTGAAAGTAACCCCAGAACGCCCGGAACCAAATGAGACCCTAAAACTCCACCAAAGTCTCAGTATGGGAACCGGCAAGCATCCAGGCCAGTCAACCATTCAATCAATTTGGCAAAAGCCGATGAGTGTTCAGGCAAGCCACAGAAGCATGACCGATTATGATCAGCGTTCAGGCATGTCATAGAAGCACAATGTTGATGGGAGTTCACTAAACACATATTGGACGGCCTGAATCAATGTCAAGAAGTGTCCTTTAGATAGCGTGGGGCCCTTGTAACTTTGGCACTCGCACTTACTCGTTTGTTGCAATAAAGCTGTTGTGTTCCTCGTCGGTGAGTTATTTTTATGGCACCAGGCACTAGTGTGGGAACGGCAGTCAGATATAACAGATCGGCGACTCAGTGAGATATAACAGATGTCATGAATGTCGTTCCAGCTGAAACATGAAACAGTCTTTATGCAGGATTCAAATAATACTGTAAGAAAGGCAAAATTAAGTTTCGTATAACTCATCAGTCAACACTAACTTACTTTGAGAGCGACCATTCAACGCGAAGACCAGACAACTTAGTATTCAAATGTGAGACTAGATTAATGTGAACTGGGGTACTAAGTCACTCTGACGACCCTCAAGAAAGGCGGAAACACTGATGGCCTGCCCAACATTTTAATCAACCTTATTCTTGGCGATGAAGGTAAAACGTTTATTTCGTCCATAAACTTCTATAACTCCAGTTAAGCTCATCTGTGTCATTTAAAACGGTCATCTAATGATGGTCTTTCGAGGGAGTGGATGTCGCACCGGTCTGTGCATAACTATACAGATTTATATGATGGTTGATGATTCTGTGAAATAGAAATTAGTGACTTACCGAGAACAGGTGACCGAATTGCACGTAGAAGGTGCGTTCACTTTTCGCGGAGGAAATTCATTTGGAGAAACCCATTATTTCCCATCTATGGAGGTAATTTTCCCCCTGAAAGTTGCCAGTAATAACAGTATCAAAGGATTTTGTGTGCAGTGAGTGGTGCAGATATCCTATGGCTGAAACGAATCATTCTAGTACTTAGGCCCTTTATGCAAATGGCTACGAACCGGTGGTCTGTTTGATCTATCCCAACTCGAATAAGGTCTACCAAACCAGATGGTCTGCTTCGAAGGGATATTCTTGTATGACAACATAGACAACAGAATTTACTCGAAACTCCGGTCGCTACGAACCGGTGGTCTGTTTGATCTATCTCAACTCGAATAAGGTCTACCAGACCAGATGGTCTGCTACGAAGGGATATTCTGGTATGACAACATAGATAACAGAATTTACTCGAAACTCCGGTTAGTGGTTTATGTTGAGTTTGGTTATCCTCACCTTAAGCTCAGTGGTTAGAGTGCAAATCTACTGACCGGAAGATCCGTGGTTAGAACCCAACCTCTACCTCTGGACACCCCCGGTCCAGACCTGAGCAACCTAGCTATATCCCAACCCATGTGCTTCCTTCTAGTGGCATGGCAGTTGGGCACCGCGAGGGTACTACTGCTAAACCATTATTATCCATTCAAGGTTATTCAATTGTGAAAACTTCCGGAAGCTGACACCTGATTCCTAACCAGGGCAGAATTGTTGATCAGGTACTGCCGAGAAATGTTCTGACGTGTACATATTGTATCTACTACAAAGACTCCAGAGTGACAGTCTCAAAATGAACATGAGTCACTGCTTACCTGAGATTTCCGTCTTATCAATTAAATCAGCCAAACTGGAAAAAAGTGTCTGCCAGTTGTTCCCGTGGGGGGCGGAATCTCTTCAGAAATGCGTTGCAACGTTCTCACTTGTATGAAAACTCCGAATCGGTGATAACCCTGAGAAAGAAACAATTAGTCTTTCAAGGCACCTTTTCAGCGTAAACCTATCGTATGGGCAAGTATCTACCTATCTACCTATTTAGAAGCCGTAAAACACTTTCGTCAAAAATATTTCGAATTGATTTATTCACTTGTGGTGGGAATAACAGCAACGGACAAACCTACTTCGCCTAGCGTTCTTCGTTAGAATGCCGGATTTTATCACCTCCAAAATAACCGCGCATTCACCACCTCTGGATCCGTCGGTGCTGCTACATCGTCACTGAGCACTGCTGACATTGCACAAGGCTAATCAGATCGGCGGTTGCAAATCGTCTGGTGGACATAGGCGGTAGCGGAGTTTCACTGACACTGGTCGAAGTACCAAGATCCCCTACAGTAACCATGGATAAGGTCACAGGATATGGTGAACTTCGAGGAAGTACACCGAATTAAGGTTGATTCTCGATAAGAACGACGCCGACTGAGTTGCAAAATGCTTCCTATGGCATGATTGCGCAAAATACTTTGGAAAAGTTGAGGTTGGTGAAGAAAAACAAGAGCAAAAATAAAAAGACACTTGGATTAGGATGGAAGCAACTCAAAAGCCTTGTATTAAAGGACACAGATGGATACAGTACTTGTGACGAAATAACAACTGCACATCCTGATCTGAGTTGGACGCGTGTATTAATCCTGTCTTATTCCCAACCTGCACCAGCTTGACTCCGTTGTTATCTAGACAGCTAAACTAGGGAAGTTTACTCAGATTCTCATAAGTATCTGTGAAAATGAAAATGCATCCATGGAAACTAAGTTTCACGAAATAAATTGTGCAGGCTTTAAATCTAGATCAAGTGAACTAGCTTCTGGTGGTCCGTGGAGATCTGAAAATGCTTAGTAATAAATACTGTTAAATTGAAACAGTATAAAACGCATTTTAGTTTCTTTCCTTATTACAGACGTGGCTTTTTATCTGGAATCCGTTATTTCGTATTGCTTACCCCGTAGTGTGCGGCAGCCTTAAAATGGAACCATTTTCGGTCCCCAAACAGCATCAGCGGGGGATCGATTGACCCAGTCGAACCGAGAAACAGACTCGAAGGATCGCCCAAAAGTGGGAACTGTCAAGGAACAAACTTTGCGTGAGTGGATGAGCGCCAGAAATGCACAAGTAAAAGTCGGTTGAATTTCCGACTCAGATTTCCAGCTAAACATGCATAACTAATTCTGCATTTAGATTCGTGTTGCGAGAAATAAACTTCCCCAACCATCTACCAATTCCATCAAACTCCCAATCAATTGTTTGTTGAAATGCCCAACCGCGGCTAGCACATATCTACCCGTGACTTTTCATCCAGACGACTTTCGGTTATGTTGTAGGACTTCCCGACTCTGATACTGTACGAGAAAGCACAGCTCAATTATTTGCAGCCACATCTGTGAGTCTCGCGGACCAGGTAACAGCTAATTCTCAAAAGTGGCATCTGTTTTGGTTGTTTTGTACTATTCAGATACCACAGTCATAAGGGACGCTGTATTCCGTGTGAGTAAAATTAGCAGATGTCACAAATCTGGTGTGATTGGTAGTTGTTATTTTATAGCAAATGATGACTTCCAAAGAATCACCAAACATCGAAATACGGACTACTTTAGATATGGCAATACCTCCAGGACACGGTTAGGCCAAACCAACCAGAGCCTTGCACACCGAAGAGGAAAACATCATACAGTCTTTCTCACTGGGTTCATTAAAGTCGTGCTTAGAATGCAACGCAAACGTCTGAGTCAACTAACTCGGGTGTGCAAGAGCATTTGGCTACCTTAATTCGCAGACCAAACTGATCAAAGCCAACGTATTCACAATCAACGCAAACGTCTGAGTCAACTAACTCGGGTGTGCAAGAGCATTTGGCTACCTTAATTCGCAGACCAAACTGATCAAAGCCAACGTTATTCACAATTGACAGTTGTTTCCAACATGCAGCAGGGAATTGTTTCAAGAAACCTGAGCAGATTTTGTTTGGCGAATTGATGTAACTCCCGACCGAGCTACACTAAACGGGGTTTGCAGACGTTTTGTGAGAAATCAAGAAGGGCACTTAGTTGTTCCCTGTGAAGATGCCGACCAATAAAGGTCACTTCTAACTAAATTTGAGAAACTATATTAAAGAGCCATTTTTCAAAAGCCGGTGTCCTGATGCGACTTTTTCCATAGCAGAGGAATCGACATACGTAGTTCATATACAGCCTCAACACAATTCTCTGTTACAAAGAGGGCTGGATTTTGAGCAATTCTGTGAGCTCAAAGCACACACCGGCCGATGGTGCATCTAGTTAATGCTGTATGTGTGTTTCTAATCGGCTATCCTTTTTTCTAGGCCGTAATGTCATGCACACACGGATGCGCACGCATCAACCTTAGGCAAAGCAACATGGGACCGCTGGTCATTTGTTTGAGTCGATGAGTTCACAGTATGATATCACGTTATGTGGAGATTGGGGTCCACGATGCTTAAGAAATTATTTGAAACCTCAAACCAGGACATCTGGAAAGCTATCTCGTTGTCCAATACTTTTCCGAAAAGGGGCCGTACGAATAGTTAATGATGACTGTTTATTAAAAAATCACCACCTTCTTGAGCGGAGTTGACTGTGCATAAAATGGACCAAAAACATGTTCAAGCCGGCTGATTGGCACATCAGGGCAGAGTGGTAATCTATTTTGTTGTCATCCGAGAATTGGCTTGCTTGCAGGATGCAACGGTAATTGCTAACATCCGGTAACTTCGATCAGCGTATTTAAACCAAAAGCCGCGAAACGTAGATGATACGAACTGATAAATATGCGAGTAAGTGTTTTGCGTTTTGGTTTTGTTCCAAGGTATCTGGATCAATGCACTTCCTGCATAAATTTAATCTGCTATTCCAACGGTCGTATTCAACTAAAAATGGGGTACATCTCACCAAACAGTTTGGTTCGATTTTCGGGAAAGGCAGCTATATCAGCTATTTGAAATATCGCAGGGAAGAATCTGCCTTAAGTAATATTTATGATTTTACTGGCTGTCGGTAAGTGCTTTCTATGTCCATCAGTGTCATTCGATTCCGCAAAGAGTTATCGCGTTAAGTTGCAGTATGAACGATTCTTGTTTATTAAGGTGGTAGATTGATTCCGATGAACACTTTTTACCATTCAGTAAGACCTTCAAGAAAGGAAACCCAAGAAAGGGAAACCAAAATGTCCCCTACCGGTGGACTCCGTTTTGCAGGAGACGTCGTGGATATAGGTTAAAATCATTCAACAAATTTACCTTATGCTTACCTGAAGCAGACATGAGAAATGCTTTTATTGGGTTCTAAAATAACAGAATAGATATATTTGCTATCTAAAGACATTTGAACAGCGGATGGCTGAAATGTTACACGTAAGTAACATTTAGTAATCGGTCATTATCATATATCTGTATTCCTCCCGAAGACAGCCTCGATGTAAATTGACAGTGCTATTTATAATGACTTCACGGCCTTCGAACACAAGAATTCTGATCAATATCGTTCAAAATTTACTTGATTTCAGAAACCTTATGTGAATTGTGCTTCATCTTACTTTTGTCGTCTATTTTTGGAGATCATGGTCACAAACATAAAACGTAAATCCAAGCGATGGACATGGAAGGGTTACAGGGGAATATTAGATAAAGAGGAAGAAGTGTCTCATTCGAAGTCATGCCTCCAACAGTTCTAGTCAGACAAGATGAATCCCAAAGAATGTAAGAATGCTTAGTACGGAAGCACGCGTGTAAGGACCAACAACCAAGGAAAGGGTGAATAATGCTGAATGCTCTTCAAGGCGCAGTAGGCGCTAGCACAGTCAAGACTCGCACAGCAGGCACAAACTGTCCATCATACGGGGTCTGGTGTGACATTCAAGGCAAGAATGTACACTCAACGCCATGTAACAAGCATGTGTGCAACTGACCAATCCAATAACAGCCTTGGCGGATTGAGGACAGCAGATCCCTCGATAAGAAATAATCATCGGCTGGTGGACCAAAAAGTCTAGATTATGGTGGTGGGATATTCATCAGCACCATACTTCTGCCTCTTCTCCGTCCACACAGTCACTCTGAGCCCATCCGAGTCTATGCTTACATCTATCACAGTTGCTCTCAAACAGGCTTGATGAAAGATGTCAACTCAGGCACTATCAACTCCTCGAAGCCGGTGTATCCCAGGGGACGGAGGTGTTTCGCGAGTTCACTCGCAACCGATGATGACGAGCGCATCAACCATGATGAATTATCCAGCAGGACTGTAGAATATGCAGCAAACTCTCCGGTTGGCCGGTCTCCACGACAAAAGATCGTCCGAATACCACGACCACACCAGGCTCTTCTAACTCTCGTCCTGAGAAGGTTGCATCAGATATGGACCGTGGATAAATATCCGGAGGAACACTTGTTCTGGAAGCCATAGATTCAACAGAAGCGAAGCGGCCAAATATAGTAAAACGCGACCGTCAACGTTGCTCTGCAGACTATCACTCCAAGCAGTGACCAGCTCTTCCTTGGTATTTACGCATGAACAATGGATCGGAAGGCTGAGATCCTATATTGCGCATGCTGAGGTTCAGCTAAATGAACGGCGGTCGTTCTTTTCAAAAACTCACTCCACCACGCATACCAATTTTTTTATTTAATGTGCGGAATCGACTACACCCATCTTGAGCACCCAACTAGGAATGTTTGGTATTCGGCACTCAGTTTGGGCACACCAACAGTACGTTTCGGTTAGATGTCAGCTGATTGACCACTGGTTTGGTGACCCCGGTCAGGAGGTGAAAATAAGTCACAATCTCACTACGTGAGTGAAGCATTCGAGCAAACTACCCGAACAGTGAGAGAAGGATAAGAAGAGGAACCAGTTCACCAAATAGTTGAGATCCCAACAGACATACCGGGGTGCGATAGGGTGAACAAGTACTATGTGAAAAGTGCATAGTGGGCTGAGAGCTTTCAGTGTAGAACTGGGTTGGTGATTCACTTGGACAGCAGAAAAATAGGTCGAATGGGTTCGTTTAATTTCCCTGTGATGCTGGTTACACGTCAGTGATGGTCCGGTAGGACCGACCACATTCGGTCGATAGAAGAAAGTGATTGATTTAGTCGTATTGCGACTTATGACCAGCAACTTCACTCGTAGCTGATAGCATAAGACCAGATACAAGTGACCGGAAACCGTAATTTAATTAGACGGTTTCAGACAGTATAGAAGCTGGTCGGTAAACCAACCAATAAAAGTGAAGGTGTATAAGAGGCTTTCGTCTTTCCATGGTTCCGCTGTATTGCACAAAACCATGAAAGTGCGTGACACAATACTTACAGTTGTTATTCCGCTGATATTGGTTTACCCAAACCTAATGTGAGTACCTGAGCATCAATCGAGATCACAGCATGACCGGAGCTCACTATTATCGGATCCGGGAACTTTCAATAACGTCCTGCCAACAGTTTCTGTTCACCGTCAGAAATCTTTTAGTCTGAATTTCCTGCATTGCCGGAGCGCGGCGGGTTTATAGGCTTACTAACATATACTTCGATTGTCTAATATTTGAAAGGTTACATCCTGCTGACGTCCGTATTTTCAATACAGATATCCTAAATTAGAGGACAAATTACCGATAGCAGTTTGTTAAGTGGTGGTAAGCGATACTTTTTGGCACACAGCAGTGTTATGTGTGTAACCCTCTGGTGACCACCATCAGTAAACAATGACACAATCCCAAGGTTGCCGAAGTTTAAAAAGTCTCTAAGGTGACCAAACCTGGAATATCTACTGTATTGAACTTGAACTTTGGGTTCGTGCTACCAGCCCTGCAGCATATACCTGGCTCAAGCTGACAGCCTTCACAACAGATATTTTCAAATGCCGGCTTTGATAACTTTGTTCTTTTCCAGGTGGGTAGCGAAATACTTCTTTCGTTGGAGAAGCTTTCCTCTTCCCTCCCTTCTCTCTTAGCACAGTTCTCAAGGACATTTTCCTGTTGATGGTTGGGTATCATTTCATACAGACAGCATTTAAGTGGTATGATGGGGTGACTTCCTAATGAACGTGTATTCTTCCGTCTTATTACACAAATTCCCAAATGTAGTCTGCTTCATCAGACACACCATGCCGAATAAGGACTAATACTTCAGTCGTGCCACAGAATCGATCGTATTCCTGGAGTCACAAACACTTTATTTTCTTCAATCTATTTCAGCCCACCCTCGCTGCAACGTTTGTTGTGTTGATGGTGCTTATGACGATCGTATATAATTCAACAGCCATGCCACCCAAAGTGCAGTGTGACAATGATTGTTGGTCACGAGGTGAAGTCTGCAAAGGAAACTGCAAAGGATATCACGAGTACAGATGCAAGAGAGAGTGTCAAATCCAAGTTAAAACATGCACAAGTAACTGCCCATTTTGAAGGATGAGTTCGAAATATATATAATTCCGTATACTACGTCTTGAATTTCTCATTTAAACTTTCGGCAAGTAGCATTTGGCTGCCGGATGTATTTCTACCGTAACTATCCTGTGCCGCAGTAAGTAGGAGAGGGAGACAGGCATTCAAGTAATTTATCCACCACGACCATTTCCTTTCAAGCTGGGGCGGGATAACCTCGGAACATAGTGAACAAATCACGACACGGTCAAATGAAACAGAGTAACTCACAGTTAAAGATCAATGAGCAGATGTACATAATGTATCAGACTGCGTTAAGTGCATAACCATCGGCAGCCTTTGAAGAAACCAGGGAATACCCTAGACGAAAATAGGCCTGAGTCGCGAAAAACTTCTTCGGTAGGGTATGGAAACTACATTAAGCGGTCTGAAAGACACTTCTAACGGGATAAAGGAAGATTCAGCCATACAGTCCCGATAGTAGCATCCAAGGCCCAATAATAATGACGTTTTGAATAAGGAATCCTATTATCACCCAGTTAGCAAACCATGGTAGCGTAGTGAGGGTACCTAAGACGATTCTCAAATGGATGGAAAGTATGGGAACTACGGATGACTTCAGAAAAATGCCAGCAGTTTAGAAAGAAAACTGATTCACAGGGTGCATGGACCATCCATCTGAAATGTAGTCACTCGGTGGGCCAATCACCAAGTGACCATTAGATATAAAGTGCGTGACTGAAAGACAACCAGGGCCACATCATGTATAAGTACGAGTGACCGGAAATTCGCAGGTTCGAATCTCCCCAGGGATGAGCGCAGGAGGTGGATACAACTAGAAACCTGTCAGGATTGTTTTGTTAAGTTCAAACAGGCATTGAATCTCCTAGCTCTATACTGGACTCAGGTAATCATTCAAGTTACACTACACCAAAATATATGTTTCATACATCCGATTGTAAAGTAGCAGTTCTCCTCAGAGTTAGTAAAAGAATAGGTCCCTTAAGGAAGGTTAAAAAAATTGTTGAATTGGACTGGCTTTACTGCGTAACGTCTCAATTCTGGTCACACAGAAGAATTATCCTGACAAGTAGATAAATAAACGTTGAACTTTGTTGAAATGGATTTGGCGTAGAGGATTGCTCTAGTGTCACGCTCGGTTATTTTACAACGAAAGCTCCAGGGAGTGAGACACCACTGACAATAAGAGAGAGGAATCTGCCCAAAACGGTCTTGACGGTGCTGGCCAGGGACAGGCGAAATACACCTCATGTTACTTGGAAGTACTTGAGAATCAATTATTCCTACCAGGTCACACCAGCTAGTTGAACTCCCGCATAATTCTAGGAATTAATTGATGAGCCGAACAGCGATTTTTAAAGTGATTTCTGACTTTTTTATCATTTGTTTTATCTCGTCTCCAAATTGCCATAAGCACCCTTATTTAAATTCGAGTTTTTTACGATAAAGACACGGTTTAATGTAGAATGGATATCAAATAGGATCTCACGACATCCTGATTAGTTGCCGTGTAAACTGTCACATAACAGAACATGGTGTATCAAACCTCCCCCTGAATTCGAGCTCAAGGTCACAATTCAATGCGAAACGGGCTCGACACACAACTTTAGGCAATACTTTGGACAAACGGCACAAAAGAAATCTACCTTGACTAGATCATCAACAAACTAGTATTCTATAATTAGCGCATACTCCTTGCTTGGAACCGTAGCTTACAATCATAGGTATGCGAACGAGTAAATCTAACGTAGTGCTGTCAGTTGCAACGTAAGCATGGAACCAATAAAAACGGGTAGTGACGATGTGATTCCGGCTTTCAATTCAAGACCACTGTTCGTCTAGGTTAACAGGACATTAAAAAGCCTAGAAGCAATTATTGCGTTGGTTGATGTCCACAACTCAGGATGTTCAGAATTCGTAGGTGGCCCCTGAAATGTTTCTGGTTTCCCACGTGTCGGCCCTAGAGATCCTCGCGAAATGCAACCACAGACTTGGGTCATTTTCTTCTCCAACTAGAATCTTTGTAGCAAGGATACGTTCTCGCTGGTTTTCAAATAAACCACCCAGTTCAGAGCCTTTCTGATTAACAAAATTGTGGACCTCTGGAAAAGCAGAGATGGACGGGGAAGGATAGGGTACATTTAAAGAACCAGTCAGTGGTGAGCATCACGCCATGGAAGGAAACAAAGGAGAAGCATTCCGTACGGCGGTACTCCCAACTGCAAATAAAGTAAGGCAGGCGTTCGGCTGTAACTTCCTTAAGCTGCATAAGTGCCGTATCACCCGAAGGAACCCGGAGGGCCGAGAGATTGTCAAGTTGTCGAAGCCTAAATTAAAGCAGTCGAGACGCAGAGGCTGGGTTCGAACCACGGACCTTGCGATCAGTAGGATCGCACCTTACCAATTGAGAAACCTTTAGCTATTTACTGGTAAATAGCAGTCTTCTTATAGATCTACGAATGCCTTTGAAGCTTCTCTGCAGATACAATTTGACGGCCACCGACGATAGTTGGACTCATAGAAAAGACGAACCCATGTTCAGTAGATGTCAACATTTTCCACGGACACGTTGATAAAATCGAAAGCGTAACTATCCATCGCTGAAGCAGAAGACTGCAAGAAACTAGAGCCAAAAGTGCATAATGCTTATTCGAGGGAGAGTGTACAAACATCGATCCACGGTTCTATCAGTGAGTTTACTACGAATGTTAGTGACCAAAAGGAAACAACGAGTGCATCCTGCATTCCTGTGTTCTACCTCATCTTTTGATAGTGGACCACCACTATGGTCTTTTTTAATTTGTAAACAGAAGGCCCAGTATCAATAATTTAGAGGAATGACAGCCAGTCACGTGCACATCTTTGTCGAAGAAGAGTTCAGCACTTTCACAATACCGTTTCCAATTGAGAAATACCCCACTGCACCAAAACAACTGCATGTTGAGACACCGTATCAGTACTAGAAGAAACGTTCCAAAACAAACGTTTTGATTCGAATTGTGGAGCGTGAATTTTCTAGGGCTGAACTGGAGAATGTACGCCCAAATTTTCTAAACTCCATATCTGCACCACTGTATTCAGGTGCTGTGATGTGAAGCCTCAAGGCCACAGCTACAACCAATTCCAATGAGTCAGCCTGACGACGGCGGATAACGCCTTTGAATTTCAATCTGATTTAGCTAGTTGAAATCACATCCTGAAAATTGGACAATCACTAAGTTCAGGCCGAAGCTTCCAGGAAATTTGTCCGCGGGTACTCTCAGATGAAAACAAACCGAAAGCTGTTATTTTTCATTGCTCTCCACAGATAAGCAGTAGAGTAAATTTGTCATTTGCTTGGATTGCGTTTCTGTGGTTGTCTCCGTGAGAACAAAAACTTCTGCTGCAACACGCTTAGGGTTAACGAAAGTCACGTTATAAAAAGCACTATGCTACACAGAATGGCACTATTTAAACCAACACACAAGTGAGTATCACATCTACCTTAAATAGATGGTAACATTCCTAGCTTAGGGCTTCGTAATCATCAGGCGCTTCAGGAGGAACGGTGACAAATCAGACAATATTTTTCCAGCATTCACCAGCAGTCACTTGGTTATTTGAAGTATTCAACAACTACTTAGACCAACAGCCACACACAAAGTCGAATTGACCCGCTGCATAAACGATCCTGCGGACGTCTGAAATAGTTCACCAAACGGGACAAGTGCTAAATCTTTTCATTCTCACCTGATAAGACTTGATAGACATGAAAGCGCCGGTGTGGCTGCGTTTCCCGAGATCTGATAACACGTTTACTTCGAACTGTGACTCTTAGTTGTTAGTTCAATAGATCCAAACCTATTGTCCAAATCCTTCCGATCACCGCGTGTGGAAATGCTATCCCTACTTCACAAAAAAAATCACGCGATCAATAGGTATTTGCAGACTACACAGATGTTAGAGATTCAAATCTTTGAGGTGCGATAGTTTTCAAATGAACATGCTGCAAGACACCATCCTATGTTTCAGATGGCACTCTAGTAGATATGTCGCAATCGACTTTCCTGACAGAACATACTACTCATGAGGCTGATGAGACTCTTCAACGACCCATCATAATTTTTGGGACTCATCAGGCGGGAATAGTCCACGATTTTCTATCAGCAGTGAGAAGTGAAAATGAGTGTGCTTCGTCACTTAAACAAACTGGTGTTGGAGTAGCACCAAAGGATGACAGGAGCTCACGGACTACACCTACTTCATAAGACCCAAGGACGACACCGGTCTTGGGTCACCGAAAAATCTTCAGCAAAATTAATAGCAAGAAAACTCGGCTACCTTTGGATGCTCTTAGATGAACACCATCCATCCAATAGCTGATAATTGCGCAGGGTAAGAATAACAACACTCTCTAGTCCAGAACCAATCACCACAGCAGTGTGGATTAACTGAATCTCCAAGTGCTTTATATGAATAAGTCACAATTCCCCGTCCAGTAACAGTGAGTTACGACTAAGCGGCAATACAAGCCGGTATCAAAACCAGGTGGTAAGAAGTCTTCCCACATTAGATCGTCCTCCAGTTGTTGATGAACGTACGGAACCACCGTAGTCTGCACTACTGGAGGTAAATCAAGCTGCGCCATTCCAGAGCATAGGTGGCGAACAGTCAACCACTCTAACATGTTCAAAGATTTCCTTTAGTCATCGGTACTCAAACACCTCGAGTTTGCCACCATCTATGACATGTAAGCATCAGGACTGGAAAAATTGCCCCTATCCTGTGCTATAAAGCATTCTTAAGTTACGATTGCCTTTCTTAACTTGTTGACCAAGGTTATGACACCATTCTTGGTTTGGAATGAGGGGTTCCAAGTATTTGAGCTCCCCAACAGTCCTAACTGTGGACGGCGTCAGAGAGCACGTGCAAGAACTAGTGAACTGGTAGTGCGGATAAAGCCCTGCTTCAGTCCTTCACATCAGTGCATTCGTGAAATGTTCGTACACGGATCACGAATCAATGCAGTGAGCCTATAGTGTATTCTGGCAAGTAGGCACGATGTTTAGGTCTCGTAAAGATACTCATCGTGGAAATTCGGGTTTGAGCTCAAACATTTACTTCTGGTAAATAGGTTTTTCCCAGACGACAAATGGTGCAACACACAGTTCGGTGGTGATGGAGGGTACCAGTCAGCTACACTGGTTCTAGCTATTAGTTTCGGTCAACAAAAAGCAGGGACAGAGAATGGAGATCCAATGGTCTAACCGTTCAACTTTCTTCCAATCGCCCTTTGAAGCTAAGCAAAGAATGCGATGTTTATGGTGCATAGATGAAACTGATGATGCACTTGGTCGCGAGTGTCGGTGTCACGAAGGTAGAACCTACCTTTCGGTTCTCTCGGAAAATATGATTTCGGTAGAGCAAGATACAGCAATCCAAAATTATGGATGAATATGGTGTAAGCCATCTCTAAATAGGACGACAGAATGGGAGCCGAACGGTCCCAGGAAACGCATCCGGAACCGGACATCCGCAAAGTTTTTGTCAAATTTTATCAGAAGACCATTCTATTTACTGAAGAACCACGGCCTAATGGGTAGCGGCGTTACACAGAGAGACCTGGTCGCTTCGAGCGTACACCCAGTCATTACTTTTTCGGTTTCGTAGATAATTAGCTCTCCTTAGAAACTCGAAAGACAGTTGGGAGTCTGTCAGGAAGCTCCAAGACACAAAAAGTACGTGTGCACAGAATGATGCGTCCCTAAAAGCACGAATGGTACCACAAATCCCAGATAGCAGATGTGTGGGTGGAGCTCAACAAAAATGGCATAGCAGCATACTACCAAAGGGGCGGATGTGAAATTTTTCACGGGAGGAACTTCGCAACCAGTTGGACAGAAAAAACAAGCGAATGACCATATTTGGCCACTCAGCCATCCTATATATTTACGCAGCTCTTCATGTTTGTCCCGACAAAACAGCCGTGTCTCGGGTTCTGTTTTTTTATTACGTAGTCTGGCAGGCTCATTTGAGGCGTAACAACAGAAGGCCGTCCACGATAAAACGGAGCCGAAATCGATGTTGAGTACGACTGGCATAAATTCAGTGCGAACATGACCAAAATGGCGAATACAGTACTTGTCCACCTCACTTCATTCGAATGACCTACCAATGACTAGAAGACAAATTCTTCGTATCTTTGATTTAGGTTTGGTGAGAGCTCCAACTGGACAGTGTCCTGACGAAATGACTACCGGTTGGTTTTTAGGGTACATGGTACTTGTGACTGGATCAGTCACACATCATTGTCCACCATCGATTCTTACACATTATTTCACTCTTATTATTAATTCCACTTGATGGCTGTCACTTGTACAAGACCTGTCGATATAGTGTCTGTTTGAGGCCTCAGTGTACGTCCGGGGCTAAGAAAATACATTTGGATGGAAACTGTCCGAGCAGAAGGTGACTTTGCAGGTGATACGGGTAGATCGACTCGGATCTGTAGAGCGCACTTCGGTCATGGTCAGTAAGGAAAATGGGGAGTCTTTGCCAGGCTGGCACTGATCATCGACTGCAACCGGCAGTACAGGAACAAGTATCTCAACCCGTCTGAAAGATTTTCTAACCCCCAGATAAGTCTGCCAACCCTCGCACAAGAAACAGAACAGAAACGAACTGAATGGTCATGAACATCTGCACAATGAACCCGAAAAGACACCATGACTGAGAATTTCCAAGCTTCTCTGAGTTATACGGGCTTGGATACATTTTGCAAACCTCCAAAATCAGCAGTGAACCTCGAGGCTTCAAAAATAATCTCATCAGACATACCAGAACACAAGGAAATCGCTCCAGTGGCAAATAGAGAAGTATCCGGGGAATGACACAGAGCACTGGAGAGGAGCGAAAGCCCGAGAGATGGAGAGGGCAACACTCTATTTCGAAAATAGGTCTTCTCGGTCGGAAGAGACTGACACAATCCATACAATATACTCGATCAGCCATCTCAAGACAAACTCCATACACCGAATACTGCCTCATCTGACCGCTTGCACCTTCCCTAGACGCACAAATCCACCTGGAACAGGCAAGCTTCAAAGGCGGTAAACCTCTCACATCCGGTGTACCAACTTTTTCCACGGCAGCAACACCAGAGAAAACTGACGCGACTGCAGTAAAACGACTTCACTTTATCTGACTAAGGCCGGAAGGTTCCTCGCTCAAACTAATCATTACCATCAACAGCATAACATCAGCGTACAAACGGTGATCATCACCATCGACAGCATGACATCAGTGACACCGACGCTAGCTTCAAAGGCGGTAAACCTCTCACATCCGGTGTACCAACTTTTTCCACGGCAGCAACACCAGAGAAAACTGACGCGACTGCAGTAAAACGACTTCACTTTATCTGACTAAGGCCGGAAGGTTCCTCGCTCAAACTAATCATTACCATCAACAGCATAACATCAGCGTACAAACGGTGATCATCACCATCGACAGCATGACATCAGTGTTCAACACCGACGCTTCGCTGCCCGTACAACCATGATTTAATTGAAAGTCTTATTGTGAAGAAAAGAATAAGGTGCCTACACCTCCAAACACTCATTTAGGCAATCTGAACAGAAAATGACAACAAGAACGCCACTGACATCGGCCGACAGGCCTATCTTGTAGTGTCTCTAATCAGGCGCAGTGAGGATCACGCGGTCCCCATCCTGAAAGGCGAGCAGCACCGACAGCACCCAAGCGTTTTGTGATCTCCTTCATACTCCTCTGCCAAGTCAAGGGTTGGCCACCTCTTGGCCACCTCTCTGTTTACGCCACTCCGAATTGGGTATAGAAAATAGTACTCTTTTCGGTAAACGATGATTCGGCATGCGTAAAACATGTCCCAACCAACGCAGCTTCTGGTGCTGGACACATTCTTCAATGGAAGTACCCGTTACACAACCAAAAACGCGCTTTCTAACTGCCTCGTTACGGATTCGCCGACACCAACCCACACGAGCTATGATTGTTCAACACCCGAAGACGTCTCGGTTCGGTTGCTCGAATAGGCCAAGCCCCACAGCCATACAACAAGACAGCCCCACTGCAGCCTAATACACATGTCCCTTGAGATTCGCCATAGGTGGCTCAAATTAGCAAACCCGAGCTTTGCAGATTGATTCGTACATTCACCTCACCTGTCACACATCTGTCACGACTTCTAAGATACGTAAAACGCTCCACAACTTCCAGTACCTCTCCCTGGATTGTAAGTGGTGCGTTCAGTGACTGCACGTCCACGAGTCTGACCTTACACTTTGTGAGTGCAAAGTGCATACCAAAGGATGGGATGACTTTAGTCAGTTCATCCAGAAACAACTGCGCCTTCTCCTCCTCTTCAACTACGAGAACGATGTCGTTTGCATATTCCAGATCGACAAGGTTTTCTTCACAGGCTATTTGAACACCAGGGTTTTGGACAACCCTCTAGCGTTCGGCTGATTGTTTCATCGACCTCGAATTTAAAAAGGAATGGAGAGAGTGGGCATCCCTGACGGACACCGCTTTGTGTACGGAAGCTTTTTGAGAGCTCTCCGTACACTCTCACACGTCCGGAAGTCTGAGAATACAAAGAACGTATTATGTTTACAAACTTCCGGGGCTACCACAATCGTTCCGGGGCGCCTACACCACCAAACACTCGTTCGGACAATCTTGATAGAAATTGACGAGAACGCCAGTGACGTCGATTAGCAGCCCTATGTTGAAGCGTCTCCAACCGGGCGCAGTGAGATCATACGGTCGTCATCCTGGAAGGCGAGTAGTATCGACAGCACCCAAACGACTCGTAATCACTTTCATATGCCTCTTCTAGGTCAAAGGTTGGCCAGCTCTCTGCTTACGCCACTGAATTTGGAACGGAAACCGCACTCCTTCGACAAACGATGGTTCGGCATACGTAATACATGGCCTAACCAACGCAGCTCCTGATGTTCGGTGGAAGTTCACACTGCACAACCGAACACTCGCTTCTAACCCACTCTGAGTATGGTTTTGACATAACTTCTGAAGTCGTCTCCCTTCCAATGCTCGAAAAGACCAAGTCTCAAAACCTTACAAAACAGTCCGTAATGTGGCCAAACACATGCATCCCTTGAAGTGCAGAGATATCTAGCTTTGACGCCACAGGTGTCTCAAATTAGCAAACGCACCCCGAGCCTTACAGATTCATGCATTAACCTCATCTGTCACACTAGAATCGGAACTAATACGACCTTCACGGCAAGTTAAACACTCCACGACTTTGAGTGCCTTCCCCCGGATTATAAGTGGCGTGTTCAGTGATTACTTGTCCAAGAGCATGAGCCTACACTTTGTGGATGCGAATCGCATTTCAGTTCAACAAAAAAACACATGCAGCCTCTAATGCTCTCTCAAGACGAGAGATATGTCGTTTGCATATTCCAGACCAGTGTTTCGTCAGCAGCTATTTAAACATCCATGTTCTGAAGACCTTCTGGCTTTCGTTCCATTATCTCGTCCATCACGAAATTAAATGGGAATAAAGAGATGGACAACCCCTGATGGACATCTTGTTGTGTATGAAGGCCTTTGGAGAAGCCTCCGTAAACTCTCACATGCCCGGAAGTTTGAGAAGACACAGTACTTACCATAACAATCGACTTCCAGAGCATTCCTTGTGAAGTATGCGCGTTAGGGAAAACACCTTTGAAGCGAGTCGAGTCTTAAAAAATCCCAAATAGTAAAACTGTTGGTCATTTATCCGTTGGCGCTTTTCTAGCACCCATCGTCATAATCGACAGCAAGACATCAGTGTTCAACGTCGATGCTTTGCTGCCGTACTTAGCACCCGACGGAGTATGAAAATTTGATCAGCGCAACCCTTACCAGGCCGGAATCCTGCTTGCTGCTCTCGAGTCGTTTTACGGGTCACCATAAGGCGACAAGTGAGGCCAAAAGCCTCGTTAAGACTGGGTCTAGGGGGTCCGCTTGTGATTACCGCACTCAATGTCTTTTTTTTAAAGAAAAAACGGCCATCGGCATAGATTCTCCAGTTGTCCAAACGCAGGCAAACGGACCAAACAAGCGCTGAATGAGGTCACCCCTATGTTTGAACGATGTGTGGGAAATCATCCAAACTGGGAGCTCGGAGGCACCTCTAAGGCCAGAGGGGATCCAAGGTTCAACTCCAGGGTGCAACTGAATGGAAGCAGCTGACCACAAACGGTGCAAATGAGTAAACGCAATTCTAGCCTTAGAGATTAGTGCGCTGACTACGTTTGTCACACTACCACCAGAACTAAGGCAACTTCCGAGATACATACAATGTTCATTAACTTCCGGTAGCTCTCCTTGAGTAGTTCAGACTGTACGTCTGCCAGTATGACCTTGTGGAAGTGAAGCACATGCGCTCACGCACTTCTGGCAGTCTGTTGGGAAAGGAGTTGAAGATAACGAACAGGCCGATAGGATCGAATCCACTCCTAAATCAAGGAACACCAAGGTTGTCCGTTGCCTATACGCACTGTGTTGCTCTAATATGACGGAGTGTGGAACCGTGGTGCACACAGCCCATTGTCACGAAGGGACCGGAGCTTTCCGTGATGTGACTGCTTGTGTACCTCTGTGACCCAGTGAGCTATACTATGCGTGGTCGTACGACACTCAGTCTCTCGTACAAGGTTGGTTAACGGTCAGAAATCTGACCAACCCGGCCTCCTGACTCTCTAGTTGGGAGGGGGGGTGGTACATGTATGGCCACTTGTTCTATCGAAATGGTAATGTACTTGCATTTTGTGCCAAACACTACTGCTCTGCAGTCAGGTTCTGGAGCCAAAGGTTGAGGACCCTAAACGTCCTTCTGTTTAGGGGCCATGGCACCACCCCAGCCAACGTACAACCATGATACTAATAACTAAATACTCTCATTGGACATCGGCGTCGAGTGCTGCCACCAGCTGGCTCACCTCATTTGGGCGGGTAAGCGAAGTCGTGGTACTGCAGATGCTTCTCTTAGTGCCGTATTCTCTCTTCTACCACACCCCATCCCAAATGGTACATTATCCCTAGTGTTGACCGCTTTATCATTCACGTATCATGTTCCGCTACCGCTTCTGTGCGTCTGACATCAGTGACAGCCCTAAACACTTCGGGGTCTTTCTTCACATCGAGTCAGTCCACTCACGCAAGTATGACAAGCGGCTCTTCCTCCTACGCCAGAAATCCGACATTTCGCCGGGTCGTATTGCACTCTCAACCCTCGTGCTTCCTTTGGATGGCATGGCAGCTAGCGTGCTACAGCTGAACGATAGGGCGAGATGGCCTAAGAGCGGAAATTTACTGACCGGAAGGTCCGTGGTTCGAATCCGACCTACGCCTCTCGACTTCCCCTGTCTCGGCTTCGGCAACTTGGCGGTATCCCAGCCCTCGTGCTTCCTGCATTGCACTCTCAACAAGGAGGAACGTATCCGGAGTTCGAGCAATCCTTATTTTGCCTGTGATCGAGTGCCTGGATATAATCGGTTGCACTCTTCCACAAGCGAACCACCCCACATCTTGGAGAAAATCAACACCTAACATTTCACCCAAAAGACTCCAGCAGGTGGTTTTAGTAGGTTTGGTTCATATCAGGGTGTCGTGGTTGTTGCCTGCTCATCACGATAATCACCTTATATAGTCGTACTGAATTACTGTATGTGCACTTCGGTCCATCCACGCTTGCTAAGACAAGTAAATACTGTTTATCCTCGATAAGTCGGACCCCCTTTAGACCGTTCTCGAACGCATTCTAAAAGTCCCAACTTACCTGTGCAAGAATAAAATGTATCCGCAGTCACGACCTCGGTTCTTCGACGCCCACCCGAACTCCGCAGATGAAGCCAAACGCTGGAACCACTTGTTTCGTACCTTTGATATCTATCTGAAAACTGTCGAATCACCCAAACCTAAAGGCTTGAAGCTCCCGAACACTTTTTGGATCGCTGGTATACGATCACATTGCTGATTAAGCCGACTATGGATCTGCGAACGACACGTTACGAAAATTAAACGTCCGCCCTGAAGTTATATATGCACGCTACCCCCCATAGACCTACAGGCAAGAAAACGGATAAGATACTGATCAAATCGTGCGAAATGTCAGTTTAAATCAGTATCTGCGACTAAACATTAAGAATAATGTGTACGTGATGCTATGATTAACGGCCTGGCGGAAGACTTCTAGCACACAGCGAGCTCACTCTGGACCAAGCACATAAACTTGCTAGATCCCTCGAGTTGGCGCACCAAGATAATCACTCATTTGTCAATAACGAACCTATATCCTGCTCTGCGATTCCACCTATTTCACAGAATCCCGAACCACGTGTCAATCCGACCACTGCTTCTGTACAGTCCGCAGCATGTTATTTATGGGACTGATATGCGTAATCGTGCTCCGCTTGAGAAGCCGTTTGTAAGTTTTGAGATAGGCGCGGTCACTCCCACCATACATTACGTTGGAAAATACCACCAAGTTCCGTACAGATTGTACACTGCATGCCATTTTATACACACTCCGTGAATGTTTTCCACAAGATAGGTCGGTGGTAAAGGAGCCAGCTCACGGAGCGGAAGATCCGTGGTTCAAACCCAACCAGCATCTCGATTGCTGCTATTTAGGCTTAAGCAACCTGGCAGTATCTCAGCTCTTGTGCCTCCTTCCGTCAGTATGGCAGGTGGGGATGTGAAGGGTTACAGGTGAGCGATAAATAACAGGATACAAAACTAATTCCCACAATGTGACCCGAATTTACAACTGAATGAAGTTCTCAAAGACCCCGTTAGAATTGACCGTAGATGTCCGCACAGGCCATTAGCAACACTTCGCCGTCAAATATAAGACCTAATATAACACTGACCCCAAAATTTGGGACTAATACGATAGCCTTCAGGACTATCAGTTCCAATACCGGTGGAAATCCATCCTCACTAGAAGCACCGAGTTCGCCTCACGTCACTTTATCCACACACCATCAGGGGTGAACCTGCACACATTCACCTACAAGGTCAGGCGTTCTCAGGACGAGAAAGCCCAAGGAGTCTCTCTTGGGCCGCTGTTGTCACCTACTCATTTAAAACGCATGGCATCTTCGACAGACTCACACTTTCTTGGCGGAGGACAGACAATACAGCCCTAATGAAATGCACGTAATCGAGTACAGGAGTCATGAGCAATATATAGACATAAATCGGAAACCAGGGAACGGACTACCCGGACTGGTGTCACCACTCATCGCGTGGGGACTTTTAACTTGCAACATGTTATCTATCATTGAAAATCTCAGGCGGGCTTTCGTTCCATCCATACGGGGCCTACTACCGCTCATTTGTGAGCGCTGAGTACGGCAAGCGGGCAACTGGGTGCTACAGACGTGCACGGCCACCACTGTCCTATTCATTTGGAGATGGAGGAACAACACTCGCAACCCGCCTCGTCGGGTTGAACGAACTTGCAATCTGCCAACATTTGAAAATAAAAGACAGCTACACCAGTGATTGCGGGGTTGTATTTCACAACGGGTGGACATCAGATCAATTGCGATCGTAGAAGTTCCTGAACGTGTGTTAAAATAAGAATCTAACCTACTGTGGGAGCATTCCATCTCTCACGGCCAACCGATTAATACTATCGTCACTCTCACCCTGCAGGAAGTGAATTTTACTGAATGCGCGAACCAACCATTGAGCGAACACCACCAGCTATATCATATGTTTTGATTGAATTCGTCATCCGACCGGTGTTCGGATCAAGATCCACAAATCGCAGCTGGATTGAGGCATGATCTTTAGCGCCGATCAGCTGGTTCGTTACAGCACACCTCCTTGGAATGTACAAGTCGACAAATTCGCCAGCCTCGTTCTGCATTTCGAACCACGCCGAATATTCAAAAAGACCTCCAGCCCAGCAGTGCGAACAAACGAGCGACATCATCTAGACTGCGGTCTTTCAGTATATAAAAATGCGGTCACGGAATAACGGATTTACGCATCGATGCACGTGATTGAAGCTTTCGACTAATCTCTCCGGGTCGGGTTTGTTCTTCTCGTTCAACAGTTTCCGGTCACCTGAATGGCACAAGCGAAAAAAAGGCTTAGGAGCACTCTTTGTGTTCTCATTATGAGGTAGAAAGATTGTTAGAAGAAGACTGTTGCCTTAGAAGTGCTCGCTTTAAGCTTGAAAGACTTTTTAGCCTGCCACTGTCGTGTATTGATTGGGTCAACGACCGAACACTATTGACCCAGGGCATTATTAAGTGGTACATCAGCTGGGAGGTGAGGATGATCCAGGGGAACGAGGTCACCCCCCTACCCGACGTGTTTCCTTGTCAAAGGAATCGGGGGCGGCAAACACTTTCGAAGATGCTCGTTGGACACACTCTGTGAGGGTGAAGTTTCTCTTATGTCCCGAATAAACACGTTGCTTGGTATACTCAAGAATCAGCTTAACGCGGGCCTCACAGAATTTTTAGGAAATCCATGAGAATAATATAGGGGAAAGTGCGCCGAATCATCCGTAGAACGACAGATTATTTGCGGGCCAATTTTTCATGGTGCAGCGAGAAGGACATGGTTGAGAAGGTCCAGATACCTGACACCATTTTATGACCTGTCTCGTTGTCTCCTGCTTACTGCTAACCAGGCACGACAAAGGTGCTCGTTGAACCTCCCCAAGTGATATATGGAAATAATTTTCTTCGCTCAGAGGAAAGTGTCAGTCCTTCAACCACTAAGTTGCAGCGTTAGCCTTGAAACTTCGTGGTGTCAAGTCGTCCACAAAAAGTAAACATGGGCTTGAAAGCTCACCTAGAAGGTCGAATGCCTTAGGGGAATCAAAAACACGGCATCCGATATGAGTCATTCGTCTTTGGCTTGGATTGAGCCGTCCGTATAAATGGACATCGTCGCGCAACAACGGTTTTGGACGTGTGTGTTGCTCTGGGTATATTAAGTCACTAATACTGGGTGATTCCCAGTGCGTACTGTTAAATTGCACGGTATTCTAGTGAAGCTAATGGGCATGTAGCTCTGGGCGATAAGCAGCTGTTAGTTTTGTTTATTGGGATGGCATTCACTTCCTTTCAAGCTGAAGGAAGATCGACTAAAATAATGAAGTTTGCCTTGGATGGGCGCACGGAGCTTTGTAGCTTTGGGTCGGCCGGCAACATACTTGGTCATGTACGCGTAGACTGGCTGGAGTACATATGCTGAGCCTCGGCCTGTGGTGTTGGTCCCGAGGTGTAGGGTAATTCGGATAATCATAAACAAAGCAGGAACACATTGTCACTACGCACATATGCGTAAAGTGGTCAATTTTATAGAAACGGGGTTGCGTTCTGGAAGATTAATGGCCATGAACGAAGGCACGCCCCAAATGCGGACAAAAGAGGACGTAGATGGATTTTCTGAAGCATATGTTAGCAGGAACTGCGGATAAGGGCTGGGACGGTGGGGTCCAAGAGTTCGTTTCACAAAAAACTACTACAAGAAAATAGCATTTTCCAAAATCCCTCGTGAACCGCCGATGCATCGATTTTCGGCAATGGTCACAGGCGTTTTCAACGGGGATTAGAAACGGACATTTCCGTGAATATATAATGTACCGGGAGTAGCGTTGGTGTTTAATAATTGGAAGCCTCAATGGAGGAGATTGCGAAGCGATGGGGTCATTTTTATGGATTTCAACTTAGGTTTGTTCACCACGCTTTCGTCATACATGAACCACGAGGTCAGGAACTTTTGCAGTCCTCTGAAGCTAATGGATGTTCGATGTGCAGTTAGCTCTATAGTTACCATTGTCAGCAAAGGGAAAGGAATGGCAAAAGAGATTAACTTTGTCAATGGACATCTTGCATGAACGCGGAAATCGCCAGGGTGCTAGGTTCAGCAACGTGCTTGGGAGGAGGATTTTGAACTTGGCGGACTCAACAGGAATTTGCCAATCCTAGTTGCAACCTCGGGGAAAGTATTTCAGGAAAAACGTGACGGCTGTCTGCTACCACTACTGGCGGAGGTTACAGTGGTTTGTTATCGTCTTCTATGATATATTTTAAAAGAAACAGTTTAACGTGTGAAGTCGCAAACAAACCTATGTCTACATCCAGCCCAGTGGTGGGTGCTGAAGTACTGCACTACATTCTGCGTTTCGACTGAGTAACCGGGTAAGTATAAACGCGTTCGCCTATTTCATCATAACAAGCGGGTTTCATTCAGTGGTCCGGAACAAAACAACAGTTTATCCGCGCTTCTCAGGGGAATCGATAATACATAAAATACGGCAGACGAGATAGAACTGGATTGCCAAATACTGCGTAAAAATATTTAGGCTTGGTCAGGAGAAATAGAAGGGCTTCAATTATGTGCTACTGATGTATACACATTACGCTCATCGGACAGTAGACGGTACAGTCAAGTACTTCCATTTTTATTGTAAATCAACGACATACAGTGCAGGTGGATGGCAATATGAGGGAATTTGGAGACACTGAATTATTTGTGCACGAAATGAAATTTAAAAAGGCCTGCCGAGGAACTTCAATTTGGTGCATATTGTGCATCGGCCAGTCAAAAAATATCCAGTACACAACTCATTCGAGTTATATGACAGAGACTTTCAATCAGGTAGTTTGTTCCAGCATGAGATCTCGGATGAAATGCCTATAACCTTGGTAAATATTTTGAGTTTACGACTGCAAGACGTGCGTTTTTTTTTGGGGGGGGGCTGAAAGTTCAGACGTCGGGTAACATACGGGCCTTGTGTATAGATGTGCCATCTTTATTCTACGAAGACTGGAATGAGTCAGCTGTTTCTGACTAAACAGATAAACTTACACGCTGATATTAAACGCCCTTCACTTGAAAATCGCTGAAAGGGTTTTACCTCTCAGAAATCCAACCGGAAGTGCAGAGTTGGAAGACTTTTGGAGGCATGGATGCAAAAGGGAAATTAGTCGGACGGTCTCAAGCATCTCAAGATATTATTCGGCTTCTGAAGATCGAGTGGGCTTTTGCTGGTTATTTGCTCCACTTGCAACAGGATTTAACGCATTCATCAGTCATACAAAAAGGAAATGTAGAGAGAGACAGAAATACAGAAATTCAATATTCGTCTTGATTCCTTAACTGGATGCTGCAGCACCTAGTTCGTGTTAGAACCCAATTTTCATGGTTACCGGAAAGAACTGAAAGTTAGGTTGATGAGACCCGATATGCTTATTCAGTCTGCTCAAAACCGGTGGGCCGTTAAAGGTACACTTCTATATATAAATACATAAACCGATCAGTAAATGTCCAAAGCAAAAAGAGCTCGCATTAAGATAGGCTTAGAGAGAGATAGAACTACAGAAATTCAATATTCGTCTTGATTCCTTAACTGGATGCTGCAGCACCTAGTTCGTGTTAGAACCCAATTTTCATGGTTACCGGAAAGAACTGAAAGTTAGGTTGATGAGACCCGATATGCTTATTCAGTCTGCTCAAAACCGGTGGGCCGTTAAAGGTACACTTCTATATATAAATACATAAACCGATCAGTAAATGTCCAAAGCAAAAAGAGCTCGCATTAAGATAGGCTTTTTCAAAGTTGTTCCAACTTGGCTTGGTTTTGATTCCTCCCTGCGTTTCGAGGTTATCTGCGCTCCCCCTCTCCAGCAGACGCTTGGATTCGTGCACCTTTAGGACCTTGCTGAATTAAGGAACACCATCTTCTACAGCGCCACGATTGATAACCGATAGTTCCAATAGGACATTAAAACTCATGAAACATATAACCGCCACCGCAGATGTAGACCTATTTTACTGAATCAGCTCCCGACTACTGGAGTCTCAAATAATGGAATGTTGCGAGCTTGGAGCCAGCGAGATTCCAAGACTTCGGGCGTGCGTTGTTGCCGGAATTGGATGAAGAGGGCAATTTCCATATACGCTTCTCCGGAACTAAGCACACAGCGGAACACCAAAGTTCCACTGACGCCCCAGTATTTGACAAGAGAAAGTTACAAATCTTGGGCAATCATCACTGGTGGGAAGTTATAAAATCTGCACTTTCCTTTACTCATAACATTCACGTGGGTGACATAAAAGGTTATTCGTGCTAGCTAACGGTGCGGAATTTCCGGTATATTTTTATTATCGAGTGTTTGTAAAAGCAATTTGATTCGGCATTGAGCAATTCACTTTACAACTGATGTTGGAAGCAGCAATGCGGGACTTTCTTAAATACCGGTAATTCCACACAGTGTGCTTATTTGTGCTCACCGGGACCATTATCGCTTCACGGTTTTGAAGGCAAAGATAACACCTACTAAAAAAACACTTCAACTGACGATGCGAACATCCGTGCAAGATGGAGTAAGCTGATGCCATTCAAACTCGCGAATTTGAAGGACGTCCTGCGAGATTTACTGTTTAGCTGCCTTGCATATCAGGGCTGTGATGGCTGCCACCAAGGTACTTCCGCCTTATGGCTTTGCACTGGACAAAATGTCACTAGTTAGGGTCAGAGCTAAATACTGGAGCTCATTTGCCAAAACGGCCAGCTGAACCTGCGTTTCTGTCCTCTTTTTATTGGCCTACATGTGACCCGTCATTCGAGTCTTATTATCCCTGGCTTCGGTACAAACCGCGATAGCCCAGGCCAAATTGATTTTTGTAACGATTGTAAGTATAAACCAAAATTATAAGGTTTCATTTTTAACATGACCCAGTAAGGCTACCTTCGTCGTCTCAGCGTATACCTCACCTTCGGTCGCAACGTTCTGTGATACGGTGAATAGGCCACTTGTGTTTCACGTTGCCGATTTCCTAAAATTCTGTTTCAGTTTGGTATACAGGACCAAAAACTTTAAACAAGTTTTCCGTGTGGAATTAGCTCTTGTCTTTAGGCGGCTAACGTCCACCTGGGAGGAACAGGCATAAAGGGTGACTTAGAGCTCTTTAAGTTTTCAGCTTAAGGCAGTGGGCCTTCCATCGCTTTCGGACCATATTTTCACGGAAATGCTGGCTTCCGTGGATTGCTAGGCGACCACAGCTGACGCCTTTTATGCAGTCATTAGGATGATAGCATTATGAGAGCTCCTGGTTGTGAGCTACTCACCTGCTCAAAATGCAAATCGCTACCGTCAATGAAAGTTCCGTACAAATGAGAGTTTGTACTGCCCTGAAAGCCAAGTGCAAAGTTCTCCTTGGAGAATAAGCAGAAGGAAAGAAACTAAACGAGCCATGCGGCTATCTGAAATTTTACACTCCAAATGCCGGGAGGAACTTGAAAACCTGCCCTTAATTATTCGGAATACTTTCCCTTGAGGCAAACGTATTTCCTAAAACCCTCTTTTGCAGGCACAAAAATAGGTCGCTCCGGCCGTGGAGGGGAAGTGTAAAACAAAACCGGCCTCAGCGACAAAATGGACGTCGGGCCAATTGTTCGGTCAGAAAAACAACAGAGTGCACTCATGTGCCACTGCTTAGAAGCACACCAAAATTATTTTCGCCGAAACTCTAGAGCTTTCAAAGTTGTGGATTTAGCGATCAATTTGCATCTTCCGGTGGCATGTTGCTCGTGAAATTTTGTTTAAGTGAGTGGAATGTCAAGGTCACGGGTTATCACCGATCTGTATTTTGTTACCGGCCAATGCAGCATAAAACACGGAAAGGCACTTCAGCATATTTTCGCGTTCTTCGGTGTTCATTAGGAATAAAATAACCTCTACAGAACATCTAACACAAATTCCGCCCAAGAAAATCGGTCACTGGCGTTTGCTTTCTTTACATTCCTCAGGTTTAACAAATGAGATGATTTTGTTCGACAAAACCGATATCAACACATTTCCCCATGGATTTCAACCACCATCAAGTGCGGCATTGTTAGACAACATCACGAACTATGCAGTGGCGATGCGAGGGCCATCTCTCTGATTAATCCCCTTTCCTAGATATGCATAATAAGCCTGTAGATAATGCAGCGTCACCAACTAGCTTCGGGTATCATTCCAATTATGAATACGACGCTCTATAGATAGTCCGCGCGATAATGGTAGTCATTTTCACCAATTTCGACTAGTTATCATAACTGCTGTGTGATGATTATGGGGCCTCACCTATCCACGGCAGCCTAATCCAATGGTTGACAACGGCCACTTATACTCTACGCGTTGTCACCCATCTCGAATACCTGTTGTAACTGCTAGGCCAGCGTCTACGTGCGACATTGATTATGAGACCTCGCCTATGCACAGCAACGTAATCCAATGCCCAACGATAATCCTTCATGCCCATATCTACACGCCATGCCGTTTATCTTTGCAACCTACAGCAAACATCGGGCCAGTATCCATGCGGGCCGGTAAAAATAAGGCGTCAACTATGCGTGGTAGCCTAATCCGACGACAAACGACGGCATGTCATACTCCTGACTGTAGCTGATCTCACCCACTACTTATCGTAATTGCTAGACACGTGTTCATGTGCAATGCTGAGTATGAGGCCTCGGCTATGCTAAGCAGCTCGGTCCAATGGCCAACAAAGGCCCATCATACCCATAACTGCACTCGGTGTCACCCGCCGAGGCTACTTATAGTAATTGCCGGCCCCATGCACATGCTCGTGGCCGACTATAACGACCCAATCATACATAATAAACTAATCCAAGGAGCAATCGTGGTCCTTCATATCCACAAGTCGTCCACCTGCCAACACCCCATGGCTGAAAAATACACAACCACCTTTAACAAATCATGTTCCTATTTATTGGTTGCATCGGTACAGGCATAATGTGTGGTCAATCCAGTTCTCAGATTTTTATTCGACAGCGTACCTGAAACAAATTTATAATCAATTAGGACTCGTACACATCTTACGCCATACCATTTAAAACACAATTACACCAACTTGCAGTGGATAACTCACCAAATTCCTAATGAATCCCCTTGTATACAATTCCTGGTCAATGTCGGTGCTGAACCTGGAGACTTACTGTTATAAATGTAAACTCACTAGTTGGCCAGTTAGTCTCATTGGGGATAGCGAGGGAGCGTATACATCGATGACTTGAGAGCTTTATTCGCCAACCATATGCACTGGCGGGCGCAGCAAAGTCAAACCAAAAGAGGGGTGTGTACTTGTCGGTCGTAAGCCTCAGGGGTGCGGACTTGAGCATTAGAATGTCAGGGCCACACGCGTTCACCCATGGATGCAACCGTGGCGGAGACCTAGCGAGTGGGCGGGTGCGGGGCGTCAAACCCGCTTGTCTGGAGCACTAATCCCCAACTTAACTCGATTTCTGCTCTCCGGCACTAATAAAATGTAGCTTAATAATGTGGACAACTCGGTTTCCCTAATCAAAACTCGTTAACATCAGGTATTCAACAACATTAGCAAACTAATCAAAAAGAGGCACCCTTTTGGGAGTCCTCCGACTCATTGTTATTGTCGAAGCCTTGCAACTCATCTTCACTATCGAAATACTGTCGACTATACCCGAATAAATGAGCTAGTAATTTAGCCAAACTTGAGGCTGTCCATCCGCATCAAACAAAAATAATAATCTAACTGCAGACTGTGAGACACGTTCTTCAGCGGAAATCCCCGGTGCACATTCGAAAAATCGCTGTCTAACTGCCACTCTATGGACTTACTGACACCGACCCACATGGTTTTGAGATAAGCGCTGTCAATCACCTGGAGACGACTTGGTTCCATTTATTAAACAGATCCGGTCTTACAGCCATTCAACAGAACAGCCCGTACTGCAGGCAGATACACGCGCTAATTGATATGCGTGGATATACCGCCCTGATGACATTGGCGTCCTAAACTGGCGAACGCCACCCGAGCATTGCAGGCTCGTGCGTTAACCTCATCTGTCACGCTACAGTCAAAGCTAATACAACGTCGAATGTATATAAAACGTTGCGCCACACTACATCTCCAATCGGGTCAAAAAAACACCCGCGATCTTATATAAGCTTTGATATGGCTCTGGGGATTTCCTAGGCCAACCAAAAAATATCCCCATCCTCTATAGCAAATCATCTCGAGCGTCCGTTGTAGGCCAACCAAAAAATATCCCCATCCTCTATAGCAAATCATCTCGAAAATGGCGTCCGTTGCGGGGTTGTGCAGAAACCGAAGTATTTCAGTGCAGTGATGGCATGGCACTGCCATACCCAATGTGATAGCGCACATGCAACTATGCCATTCGTTCTCTTGAATGCGCATAGTCGCTCACTTTTTCCATCAACCGCACCTACGAAAAAAATCGCGCCTTATCCTGACCAACCTTATGATCATGTGTAACGGTACGCCACCCACCTGTTGAGAATAAAAGCCATTATGATAACATGACACCTTATGGGCAAAAAGTGCACCCCAATAGGCAGAATGGCTTTGGCCAGTTCATCCAAAAACACCTGCACCTTTTCTCCCTCCTTAAAGATGATAACAATGTCTACATTCTCCGGATTGGAAAGATTTTCGCCAGATAACTGAAACCCGGGTACAGAAGACATTTTAGCGTTCGTCTCATTATCTCGTCAATCACGAACTTAAGTAGGAATGAAGAGAGTGTTCTCAGCGGACACCGGTTAGTGTACGGGAGCTTTGGATCTCCCCATGTATTTCCGTAACATGTCACCCCTTCCGCACTCCCTGTTCATGATGATGCAAAAGACTGCACGGTTGACAACTCTTACTTCAACTACTTTCCATCTCGCCAAATATACTCCTTCTGCATGATAAGCCTCGTTATTCACCTTCTGCAACGGAGGAAGGGAAAACATAAATAGGGGCACTTTGTAGGACGTCTTTGGTTACGGCCCGAGCTTGCTCTGGACGTCGCATATATCCCAAGCAATCTTCCTATGAAGTGAAAAATTCGGTGATAAAAGAGCAAAAAATGCTAACGGAGACTTACTATTGCACATAATATGACGCCTCAAACTGGTTCTGCAATGCTCCATGCTTTTTATTAGACTGTGACAGCTTCATTCTGCGGTTAGTCCATGGTACCAACACGCTATACCACCGGATATATCTGACCCCATATCTCTGCAAGTTTCAAGCTATCCTAGTTGCGCACAGTCTGGCCAATGCAAGTCCCTTACACTCCCATGTGTTTACACCAGTTCGCGTCAACCGCATAACTATTGGCTGCACGCGAACATCGATTACCCTTTTTTAAATCGGACAGTGTGACATTTTTGACACTTTGTTATTTAGGACGCCTCTCTGAATCACATAAAAGTGCTTTCTAGCATGCCGTTTGGATACTTTCCCTTATTCCGATTTCCCAACTTACACACAACTCTCTTATTCTCCCACTTGAATGGTGGCAATGAACCAGCATGAACCCTCAATAGACCGAGGAATATCCTAACTACAATAATAACCGCCAACGGCTCATCCAAGTTGTGCATGTACGGGGCTGTCCACGAACCGAAGAAAGGCGTCGCGGTGATGGTACCGCGAATACCACACCCATTGTGGTGGCTTGCCAGTAGTTCATCATATACTAATATTTCCAAGACGAGCGTGCTACACAGAAGACCGTTTCAGTCTGTTTAATTTGTGCAAGGACTTGAAAGCAAAGGCCATCTTACTGTGCCGTCTGCCCACAAACCCAATAGTTCATTCTACGGCACTGTTGGTAGCTCGGTACATTAGCAAAGATCAAACATTGTCATAAGCCAAACATAACGTATGCTGACCATCATAAAAAAACTTACCAGCTGTGACGAATTTCTTGGCTTCAGCGTAAGGCTTGTCGCAAACAGAAGAATTTTTCATATCCAGGTTGTGAGTGGCTGCTCCAATTTTTAGTTTGCGCGGAGGCAATGGGCGCGTTTATTGTTTAAGTCGTTTTGAGGTTGTTCCCAACTCTATTACGTAAGAAAACACGAGAAAACATCTTTTCCAAAAAAAATTTCCCACCGTTTTCAAAGAAACGATAGACAAGGACACCGACAGTCATTGAAATGCGAATTTCGCGTCCACGGTGTGTTCCGAATTCGTTTGAACAAATTTTAATAAAATTGCGCCCGTGTGAGGAGGTCCTAGGCGCCCGAATGCTAAAACTTCATGGTAAAGTTTTAGTTTTTTTAACTACGGTTTCCGAGAAATTTTGGGTGTGCGTCTAGGACGCGGTCTTTCCTGGGCTCCCAAAAGTACACTGCTTGGGCAAATCGTGATTCTTGAATTTAGATTTCACCAAACCGTTGCACGTACACTGAACTCAAACACCACCCGTGTCGCGTTGAAGAAAAGATCGTGAGCACAAACAACCAGCATTTGTGGAGTTACCGCTACTTATTTTTTAGCAAACAAGGAGCGCGTAGCGGTAAAAGGTACGCTCACATCAAGACTACATGGTTACTTAGAACAGCTGTTCTGAAAGGCATGACTTGTCCGTCGACCCATCAGGCGCAGACTAGCCCACAGCGTCAGAAGACGCCGCGCAATTTTCACAAGCGCTGGTCAGCCAGACGGCAGCGAAATAGCCTCAACGCTTTAGTGAAGAAACAGGTGTGAAAAAATTTGTGCGGCGAAATCCTTCAAAAGTTGCGGAAGTGTCAACCGCTAGTCCTTATCCATCAGAACTGTTGACAAAGATTGGTAGTGACGCCTCAATTTTATATCCCGTGGCCAAAGCCACAGATCTGACATCATTTTAGCTGAAGGCTCCGCATGCCCCCCGGGTTGCTCATCCCGACTGTTTGTGGGCTCATATTCAAGGGGAGTACAAAATTGAAGTGGTCGAATAATGCAAGCACGCGTCCCAAATAGGAGTGATGCTCACTGGACTCTGGTTTTGTCAAACCTCAAATCTAGCTTTGTGGGAATGCCACCCAAAACAATGGACACTAGTGGTCCAGTCCAGAGCCCATCCTGATGAAAATCTCACAGGTTCAGTAAGTAGCACAGACACCCCAAGAAGTAGAAAATATGAGTCCCGAAGCAGATATTTGGAAACTGACACATCTAACAGTTTAAATTACATCGTCTCATGCGCTGAAATAGCAACAAAAAACGCTTTCTTTTGAATGTTTCAAAAATGGAAATTTTACGCAAACCGGATTCGAAAATCCGAAAGGTCTCGCACAACATTAATATTCTTTGGAATCCCTTGTGTGTGAAGCAAAAATGCCACTTAGAAGCCTTCGTGAATTTTGTTTTCAAAGCTGGCTTAGATGTTTCGGCTTCTTAAACCACCCTTGCGGTATACAGCTTCTCGCCATTCTCCCTTGGATTTGGTCGAAGAAGCGCTTGAGTGATCTTTTCACTATCTGCGTCAGTCTTTTCGACAAATTTCTCTATCAACAGCGATCAGCAAGCAGAGAACGTCCAGAACCGCACTAATGGGGAACTTGCTTATACAATAAGTTTCTGATAGTGCTATCCTAACTGATGACTACTCCGTTTCGCAAGCTAACCAGAAAATTGGAACAGGTGGATTTGCATTGTACTAGGACACAAACCTGTTCAATTATCTGTGCCACGCGGGCGTCATGTTATAGTGACCACCGTTTAAAATCGCACTTTGGAGGACATGGTTTCCCCTCGGCATCGTTTTCCATCGCCCCCAAAGTCCACCAAAACATTTATCTGTACGTCTCACACCATGGAGCATACCCCTTTCAGCCACACCGTCAAAAGTCTCGGACACACTAAAGGCCCATTGGCTAGCATCTCAGTGTGCTAGTCTAGAAAACATTTACAACGGGTCCGGAAGAGGCGGTGAAGTAGAGCGACTTGGTTCAACGCTACTGCCATGCAGAAAAGCTGTCGTCTCACCGTTTCCGATCAAAACCCGTGGAACTCCTTGTCGATCGAGCGAGAACTAAGGTTTCCTGTATGGCACAGTGACCAGTGTATGATTGGATTTGTCGTCTAGTTCTGCTGAAGCAAGAAATCTGGACCCCAAACCCTCTACCTCGCCCATCACAATGAACTGTACATTTTTTAAGCAGCTTCAAATAACACCAGCTCTAGTGCGAGATATCTGCGCAAAAATGCCCCAGCAATTCACAGAGCCAATGCAATTCTCCAGCCAAGGAAGGCAGCCCAACGTCTAATGACAGGAGAGCTACCTAGGAGAATTAAATTACTTTGAATATTAGGTTTAAACTTTTGCGAAATAAGACAAATGTATGAGACTTGGAGGACGACGTGGCATTTTGCCAAATCCGGAGACGCTGAAGAGCAGATGTCTGTCAACTGACCTCGCGAAAGCAAATCAAAGCCCATAAAATCCAAAACCAACATTTTGAGCAAGCACGGTACTTTCGGAGAAGCTAGCCAACAGTTTTCTTGTGGAACATAAAACGGGAACCCACTAGCAACCTGACGGTAGCAGCCGAGGGATGGGTTAGGAGAGGGTCAGCGTCAAAGGGGCTGGGCATTATCTGATGTGGGTGTGGTTGTCATCTGGTTGGTCATCATGTGGTTGGCTGCTGTTCACTCCACCTGGCCCATGCACGACATCCACGGGGTCGCCAAACGGACCAGAAAACCTGCGATCTTATATCGGCTTCGATCTATTTTGTTTCCCTGGCCAGACTGGAAAGAATGCCTCCTCTCAAAGAATCGCATATCCCAGACCAATGACCTTAAATGCGATGCCCATTACGGTGCTGCCCAAAAACTAAAGCACATAAAACCAATGGTGGCATGGCGCTGCCATACCCAGTTTGATTGCATACCCGCAACTATTCCCTTCCATCTCTCGACCGTACCCTCTCGCCCAATCGTTCCATTGACTGCATATACGAACAAGCGCTTCATCTGACCCAAGCTGACTCCATCACATGTACATTCTTGTCTGCTGAATCTTTCGTTTAAGTTTAACCGTTTCTGTGTGCTTGAGCGTCCTGAAAAATTCAATGACATTCTACACAGTTCGTGTTCCGGCTCGTTTGTCCCCATCACCTCACCCTTCAAAGAAACTATTATGCCCGCATCCACGACAGTGAGACCAGCGAGTTTCTGCAGTTTCACTGTACACCATATTCCTGGATTCCCGTTGCCATTTATCCGCTTTGCTAATCCTTCAAACACATCATCCTCACTTTTTTTGACCTAACGGTACAGGGCCACGAGGCCTCGGCGGTGGATTTAGGTTTGAATTCAGTTTGACCGGCTGGATGATGCAAACTCTGCTATTTCATCAGATCCGACGTTCTGGTTCCTCGTTTTTCACCGTTACACATTTCTTGACATGTGTCGGTTTGTTCGCTCACCAACATTTTAAATACGTGATTCCTTTAGTTTTTCAAGACTGATGCATGAATACTTCGAGGCCCGTTTGAAAATGTTGCCTATCAATATATTGAAGCTGTGCTGCTGCTGAAAACCTGATATTTCCCAAGCACTGTTGCCTAAAAGGGCACCGTTTGATAAATTGGAGTACTTCCTGCGTGCCAACCGGGAACACAAAGCCTTGTACTTTCACAGGATCAGCAACCACGGGTGGACTTGCCACAAGGAGTAAAAGGCAATTTCAGTTGAATGTTGTATTCGAGAAACACTTCATAAAGATTTTGACGTCAAAGTAGGCCGACTGCGCCTTAGTTGATATGCTCCTTGAGTATTAAGAAGTGGGGCTATTTCTGCGGCAAATATACTTATTTGCTAATCAATGTGGTTTCCATAGGAGATCCAAGTGGACCTGTCGTTTATGACGTTTCTCAACTGAATGTGCAGCACAACGGCCGTCTCATGTTTTACTCGGTTAATATTTGAGATGTCTCAGTATATTCACATAAAGGAACCACTCATAACTTGAGATCAATCGGAGCATCAGGCCGTCAGTAACTCGAGGACGACGTTCAGCTTTTAACGAACGAACTGTATCTTCCAGTGACGCGTAGTATCAGAACCTCCGGGAAGGCGAAACAAAGCCGGAGCTGTGTTTCTATACAGTACTAATAGTGTGAGACAAATTCTCAAGTTATACAAATCTCGACAGTAGATACTCGCCCGAAACAAATGGTCCACTTGGACCACAAAATTAAGAAAAACAAGGAAGTAAACAATCTCCCGCTCGCGACGGTCACACGTGCACAAAGTCGGCTACAAATGGCCGGATGACCTCAAGACCAAATAAGTGAAGTTGTAAGGATAAACAAGCGTCGGTTCATATACACACGCTAAACACAAAAATGGGGTAGGGTTACAAATAGGGACAGAATAAAAGTGGGGAATTTCAATTTTCAACAGATGACACATATGTGATGTTCCCAAGAAGGACGAAATTGGTCTCGGGCTATCGAGGAGTTATCAGCAACCTTGCAGGTAGTTTCCTTTATGTAAAGATACTGCGATATCTCAGATATGGTACCAAATGAAGCGTGAGACGGCCTCTGCGCAGCATATTCAGCTAGAGAATATCATAAACGAAAGATTCACTCCTGTCTTCAGTGAAAAATTAAATTGATTTCATAGCGAATGCATTTTTGCCGTCAGTCCAATTAATGTTCTAGTGGAACTTATGGTTGACGGAACCTCGGGGGCTGCGCTCAGCTGACGGGCCCTTAGGAACAGCGAACCTTGCCTCGGGTATCAAGGAGTTTTCAATAACCTTGTGAGCAGTTCCTTTTATGAGGCGAATGTTATTACCACTGCGCTGAAGCGCTGAATCCGAACATATATATAGCCATTTCTGAAAGCCTCATACCCATCTCCTCCTATGAATTCGACTTGTTGGTTATGCCGCTTTTCCATGAGACATCATTTTTCGCGGTTAAAGCGTGTAAGAGACTGTGGGGGAATGGATGGAAATTTGAGAGCTCACATTTAGAATTGATTAGTAAACCAAGGACATCTAATCATTTAACTGTGTTTAATGGAACATCCCATTTTCACTAAACTTCCAAGTTCAAACCGTGACACACGTTATCATAATAAAATACCTTCTCGATCGTATATGTTCCTGATCTAACAACTGGAACAAAATAAAATCTGAAGTACAAAAGAACAGTGAAACAGAGGTAAATATCGCTCTTAAACTTCCTCCAGGACTTAGTTACTAAGCTCTATCTCTTGCACTATGAGCTCTTGTATCGGGTCAAAAGTTTGCTTTGATAAACATTGGCCGTGTAGTGAAAATCGAGTGCGTGAAATCGAAATACTGCGTGGCGGATTGTGCTTTTGCGTAGCGCTTCGGTTGCAACTGGGAACGTGTCGGGATGGGGAAGAGTGTTGTTCGCCCGTTTGCCGAAAAGAAAGTAGATATTAATGGTGGGAACCATAAATAAGCGGTACCCAGTGCATCAAAAAGCATTATTTATTGTAAAGACTCGACATCGTGACAGTCGAGATCAAACAGTTCGCGTGAATCTACGCGGACATAAAGGCCGCTGCCTGAAAATTGGCATTCACATAAACATAGACACTTCTTCATTCGATACCTTCAGAGCCAAACAATGCGGCAGGCGAAAAATTGCCTTGCATTAGGCTCAACCACGGCAACTGGATCTCATACGCGAGTTGTAAAAGAGCAACACAAGTCTTGACACAATATACGCGATAAAATGCAACACCTCTTGACAACTGAGTGATTTTTAGACCCAAAATGTTTGAACGCAATGTGAACGAATGGATGTGAGTCAAGAGGATCCAAAAGGGACGTCTGGCGTCTTACGTTTTCGATTACCCGTCCTTATCCATCCAAAGGATACGAAGATCTGGCCAATGTCCATGCGCGATGGCTGATGTGATATGGCGTTAAATGCTGTGGGTGTGTTTGAGCGCTTGGAACGTGCTCCTTCCTGAAAGCGTGGGTGATTAGGGTCGCCAATGAAAGTTCAAAGGCTCAACTGCAGGACAGCATTGGTTTGCGCAGGGCTGAAGGAATGCGGAGTTACATTTTTCGTTGTTCTCCTGAAATTGACGGTTAAAAAATCATGTTTTTCAGGACCACACGCATTAAATGAATCGTTAGAATAGGCTTCGTGGATGCCAACTTCCCTCTAACAAATTAGGCTGACCGGTTCACTGAGGCACAATAATAGTCGCATCAGTTGAGACCGGAAATCGCGTCAAATAAACTTGAAGTTTATGCATACTCCTCAATATACGGAGCGTGATGTTTTTTGACCCAGTGGTTACCTTGGTACGCTGAGCCAAAGTGCGCGCAAACCTCTGAACTTGCACAGTGAGGATAGAGTGTAGTAGTACGTGACACCGAACGTCGGTTAAGTGATATTAGAGTTGTCTGTAGATGACGTTTACTTGACTGTCATGACATGGTAAGAGTCGATGCGCAATATTGTGCGCCCCCTGGTTGACCGGTATTTATCTGTGTATGTGCGAAAAGCCGCAAATGAATCACACATTCCTTGGTCGTTGATAAAGAGGTCATTGATATGTACGCTCAGCGGTGTAATCGGCTTGTAAGCATTTCACCACTATCGAGGTGGTGTCGATGTTGCGCATACTCATGAGGTCGACTGGATTCGCGGCGAAGTGCTTTCAAGGCGGGTCTGGCGATCACGGACCAGATCAAGGGCCACCCCATCGAACACCACGAACAGAACTCAGTTTCAAGTGCTTCGTCCAATTTCCAATAAGATTCCGTATTTCGATTGGTCCTACTGGTTTACCGTCCGGGGGTTAACTTGATGTGAATAGACGTCAGGCTGTTGGAAAAGCGAAACACGTAGCTTGCAACGATTAATAGCGAGTTAACCCAAGGTGGGAATTCTTCAGCCAAAAATTGTTTCTGAAGCATTTTGCAGTTGCCAATGCTATTGTCTTTGACTGTTGATCCAAACCATTAGCACGGGGAACGACCGCTGAAAGCTCGGAATGCCATAGCAGCTCGAAAAAGGAGCTGAAAATAGATATTACAACATTCGACTGCGTTCTGACAGAACATACGCTGCCTTCGACGATTCCACTTCGGTTGCAATGGTACGTATGTATGTTATGGTGCCGGAGTTGATAACCACGCTGACATGGGCGATACAGTTTTGGTGGTGCGCCGTTGGCATTGTCTGAACGGCGGCGATCACATTTCTAAATTTGTCAATCCCGGATTGCGCATACAGAGCCCACGGTGATATACAGTCAATGAGCCGAGAGGCAGGGACACATGTTGCGTCCGTGTGGCATAGCACTTTTAAGTCTTGGCGGATACTTGTAATGATAAAACGATGAAGCAAGACATGTATGAAGCATTGTCTCGGCTGTCCGAAGATTGTCTATGACAAGCATGCACGGATGCTATATGACACGTAATGCTTTCTGATTGCTCTGCGGGACTGGAGTCAGAACAGCAGAACTTCACGGCCAACCACGATTCCGGCGGCTAATATGTCCAAACCAAAGTTCTCACTGAATGCTTCTTACCCATCACCTTCTGTGTATGCCTAACAGTTTACAAATAGCAGTAAAGTGCTCGTTTCTAACGGGGGCCTGCATGACCGAATACCATCAGTGATCTGCAACACAAGCGCCCGTCGGGATGCGCGAGGCTTAGTCATACTCGGGGCATATCGCCTGTCACAATGGAACCCGACTATCCGTCGTGCTCCCAAGAGAACCGCCAGACACTAACTTAGGCGATTTATTTGTCCTGGGTGGTAGGAAACTAGAGAATTCATTGGCTAAAAACTACCACACTTTTCAAAATTTAGGAAGCGACCGCAGGTGCCAAATGCCTCTTCGGTTAGCTAACGACTTACAGGTGACAGGTAGCACGAAAGCTGGTCAACGTATGGTTGTGCTCAAGATTAGGAGAAGCGAACGAAACGTGGTTTGCGTGTCTTTTTGGACAAAACCCTGCTGGACAACTGATGCTGACTTTTGTATTTGTTATTGGCCAATGCATTCAACTTACGGGTTTCACCTGAGTAGCATAAAACAACATACGAAAAAATATTAAAACGAAACTTTCTTCTTATGACACTTAACGTTTTTGGAGCAAATTGCGGAACCAGATAAGGGTCGGTGAAACGGATAATAAATAACCATACGTCATTTTCAAAAGAGGATGATAAATAAACCATACGTCATTTTCAAAAGAACCACGCAGTCACTAAACATAAATATCACAATATGTAAGATTGTGAAGTGCTTTTTGACCGGTGCGTGCAACAAACTCGATAATAATTGGTTTTCAGCGTGAGCTCCCGAAAGCCTAAAGCAGCCACGTCTGTTGATTTAGGTAACGTTTTGTTTTACTCACTGCCCCTGTTAGGACGCGCCACGCTCCCTCGAGTAATTCGTTGAGGAATGGTTGTCAACCCTGGAAAGAAGGCGGAGAGCGCGGGAGCTGGGAAGAAATCGGTAGGTTGAATAACACTTGGTCTAGTCGCCTTAGAAAGCCTTGGAATCCATCAATAGTCGGCTGGCGCTCGTGATGAAGAGTGGGAAATGTGCCATTGGATTACGTCAGACCCTAAGGCTCTTGCGTCGAGGAGGCGCTCGGCTGATAATTATATCCAACAATGCCCCACCTCTTAGGTAAGTATTTAAGAAAATCGGAGCCGCTTGGCTGGGATGATTTTCTCATTTGAAAGCCTTCCTAGCTAGGTTTATTTTCGCCCCCGTTTTCCCACAATTCAACTAGCCAACGTTTGCTTCAGGAAAACGGAGATTGAATATTACGCAATGTTGTCCAAGACTGGAGTGCATCACTACAATGGGTCCAATCGCGATCTAGGGACCGCATGTGGGAAGTACTTTCGAGTGAGCACTCTGGCTATCGAGGATCCGGGTATGTCATACTTGGTCTTGCCACTATCTTTCTCTTGCAGGGGACTCTGATATCATCAGGACAGTACCACATGATGGCGACGGAAAATAAGCGTGAATAAATCGGGTTTTTCGTACACTTGCCTTTTTACTCTCTGGACTTCGGGTTCGTTGCACAGTATTCTGATCCGTCCAATGTGTGCTGTTCAACGTTGAAGTGCTTCCAAGTATCAGTACGGCTCAAGCAACCTAGTTACTGGTCCGCGCATAGTCCATCGACTAGGGGCTCATCTGGTTTCAGCCTGCGTTTCGCGTCCCCAGATTTCACTCCTGCGTGCTTCTCTTAGGAGCTGTAGCTTCGTTTCCTGGCATATGAATGCGCCTTGGTTATACGGTCGCGGGTGGTGCTACTGTGCTGGTTTGGCTGGGTTATGGCATGAGAACCGAATTTCACGGGCTGGTATGCGAAGAGCTGCAAGAGCGGACTTTTTGTGGGGTTCAGACATCCCCCTCACCTGAGAAACTGGATAATGCTGAGGTATCGGTACGCTAGTATCTCCGCAGCATGTGAATGGTTGTACGGCTGCAGCGAGTTGATGCTTTATTGGGGGGGGGGGTCGTAAATGCATCTCGTCCCGGTCATTTGCCGGCAAAAGTTTTGCATGGGGTAGTGGCTCGTTGGCAAGGGGGGCTAATGTCAATGCATGCTGGTAACTTCGCGCCCTCCACGTGATCCTGTTGGGAACCGTACTGGACATAACACGCGACCGGCCGCGGTTGTGTTTTCGTTTCATAATCTGGGTATCCAGCTATAGTTTGTTCGATTTATCTGTCGTCCGCACTGTAACTAGAAGGCTTATGTCCTCAGTTCCATGTGGCAGACGAGTGTGGTTGCGCTCACGATATCTGGGTTCGAAGTTTGGCGAGGCTCCTTAGCGCCTTATCCGATCGCGACAGGTGTAGTGACGATTTTGCTAGCTCAGGCAAAACAAGCGGGTGTGAACCTCCGTTTCAGGCTGGACCAATCAGCCTACATCCTTATTCACTGATACAAAGTGCTTATCGGGTCGACCAAGCCCGGCAGAATAGTAAGAGTAGCTTGATCTGCCCGGAGCTGTGGGAGTGAGGAGCCTTGTAGATATTGCAGCCTGACAAATGGATCCACAAGTACAACTGCTCATGGGATGAGAGGAACGGGAGAAAAGGCAAGTGAGAGAGAATGGAGAGATGTGACCAGCTGTTTCCGCTACCTCTGTCATGTGTGCGCATGACATGGCTGCTGAACGCACCTAAGATGAATAATAAATTCGAACTAGTTTTGGGGCGGTATGGTTTGTCCATAGGCTAAAAACGGCGGTTGTGCTGTATTCCTTTCTTTATCTTATTCGGGATCTGGTGCTCTTAGGATATGCAGTTTCGCTTGGTTTGGCGTGAGGGAGGTTGTCCTAAGGCATTCGTTGCTTAGTTACCCATTGCTTCCGACGTCGTATATATATATATGTATATATATATATATTTATATTTATATATTATTTATT
>NW_008751697.1:1542533-1601269 GCF_000715545.1 Opisthorchis viverrini | reverse complement strand
AACTGCCCGTTGGAGCATTAACCATAGGTTCGAGTGGGATTCGTCTAGTTTTCCGGGAGGATGGAGAGGCGCAGCGGCCAGGTTTTTGGCCCGTATGATCTAGAATGCACCGCATCATTGTAAAATCGACCCTTGGCAATGTCACACCTACACCACAGGTGTTGCAGTTTCAAGAAAGCTGCTTTGGCCTTCTTAATCCGAATGTATCCTTCGCGAGACCACTGGGATTGATACGGCTGCCCCGCAAGATGACATTCATCGTAAATAACCCGCAAATTCGTCCCCGCATTGATCCGGTTTATTTAGAATGCTAAGTACCCGACGACTGTTTCCATAAGTATTAGCCCCTTACCAAATTTCACAGCAAACAGTTGGCGGCTTTGCAGGAATAGTTGTGGACCCATCAATTCTTCGCTTTTCTTGGCTCCGAGAATCTTGTCATTGGTTTGATCGGAAAAATTACAGTCCCTTGAAATGCGCGGGAGACATTGTGATCTTCAGGGCATCCGGGGGTGCGAACACCAGCTTGAGGTTTGATTTCTGTTCATTCATGAGTAAACGGTGTTTCAAAAGCGAGTCATTCGACGAAGACCATTTGTGTGGCTTGTAGTTCATTTGAAGAGCTTGAATCCTCAGACGATGACGTGAGAAATAAGCCATTCCTGTCCAGCCAGGCCGAGGAAACTTCACGGAATATCGCTCATCGAACGTAACACTTGGTGGTCTCTAACACAGATTTATCGAAACCCATTGAAGCAGACCTCCTCGCCTGTCATCTGCTGATGGTGACTTCGTAGATCACCATCTAGGTTCACACACGAGCACGTGAGGTGGCTTGCACTATCCCTGGATGCACCTTTAGTCCTTATTGATCAACGCAATTTTAGGCGTTTATTTGAGACGAGTCCTGAATAATCTAGTGCAAACAAGGGACCCGTCAAACCGAGTGTCAAGCAACCTGTGTCATCGGGAATATTCTGACAATACAGGTGTGAGGGGAATGCCATTGGTCCACTAGTTATGGTAGTTTCATCCAGTTCGGGGACTGACTGCGCGCCTTATTGATGTGGCAACGAGGTAACGAAGTAACTAGTCGCGTCCTGTCCTCCCACAAACGTTCGGTAGAGGACTGATGTGGCAATGTGTGTTGCTCAGCGGATTTGTTTACCATTTCGTTGTAGGTAATGGATCTGAAAATAAGGCACCTCAAGGTGAAAAGACTGGCCTTGGGACCGCTGCGAAAGTGACGGAAACCCTGAGTTGGTTACCGAGATCCCTTGAACAAATTGGGTGGGTGAGCCCCTAGTAATAATCCGTTTTAACTGTCCATAATGCGAGAACTGTTCCTCCAGATGTGAAGAATAATATAAAATGTAAGCCTAAAAGTGAATATTCGACTCAGAGTTCGTCCGTTCGTCACGTATGCCTCTTGGTTCGAACGATTCTTCCCGATGTTAACCACACTTCTACCAGGGACCACTGACAAATTCGTGATAGCTCAATGGCTAAGGTGCGAACTCGCTGACCAGTAGCTGCATTATTCGAGTCCAACCCCGATATCGCTACTGCTCCTTTTTAGGCTTGGACTGTATCACAGACTTCTTCTTCCAGCTGCATTATTCGAGTCCAACCCCGATATCGCTACTGCTCCTTTTTAGGCTTGGACTGTATCACAGACCTTGTTCTTCTTCCGGGTGGCATAGCAGATATGCCCCGAAAGCCCGTTACGACTTGTATGACGAAGACCGGTGGTGGTCTTGTATCATCAAGCGGACTTAATGCATGTGAAGCAGTTCACGTGTGTTGTAAGTAATATTCTGTGGTTAGAACGCATGCCTTCACGATTCACATAAATGCTATCGAGGCATTGCTATACGCGCGCATAATCCGCGAAGATTACTGGATATAGACCACCGTAATTTTGGAACAGATTTCAAACTTTCAATCAATCGGAAAGATTTCAAACTTTGATGCTGTGACAGCCTGGCACGTAATTCTCAGCCTTCGGCACAGAAACGGCTGAGTTAAGATTTAATCGTTCTTACTACACGAATCCTGGGATACATCAGTTCATCGGATTGTTGTGCCTGCTTTGAATGTGCAGTTCATGATTGTTTGTGGGCCGGGATACTGACATCGTGCCTACACCCAGACAGAAGGACGATTAAGGCTATCAATGGAATGCCTGAACGCAAGGCAGCCGTGTTAGGCGGCAAATACACTATCATTTTTACGGAACAAGTCGCCACACATGTTTCAACCACCAACCTGGAGGACCATGGTCACGGAGGTACGCAAGCCGTCACACCACATCAGCGGTCAGCCTCTGTGACAGAAATCCAGTGACGTTCATCCGCTTCGATTGTTGAGACCTGATGTACATTCTAGGATTTCAGAGTACTGTAGACGGTATAATGTGCGATGGTTTGTATCAAATGATTCAGTCTTGGTAGAGTATAAGTTTTAATGTAGGTAAAGCGATTGATGGTCTGGCTGTACTCTATGACCGTGGGTCTCTTATGGTTCGCATTGTGCGTTACGATCAATTGTACTGTTCGTGGAGATGTTTGTGCTTTGATCATGCCATAAGTGAGCATTGATTAGTATGAATTGTTTGTCTTCCGCTGTATGACGACGGGATTTCGTGGCAATCGGTTTTCAATTCGCATTACCATCAGGAGGAGCCTTTACCTTACTATGGTGTGACAGTTTGTGTACCTCCGTAACCCACTGACCTGTAGTTTTGGTAGTACCCCGTTTAAAAAAAGTGGCTCGTAGTGAGCGTGGTAAACACAGGGAGATCAGCTTGACCCCGGTCGTAATGAAACTTTCAGCGTCACTTACGCTGTCGCCTTATAGTGTCTCGTGAAACACCGACTCGAGGGCAGCAAGCCTGGTAGGAGTTGGTTTGACGTAATTCCACACTCCGCCGGTTCTAGAACAACGTTTTACGTACAAACGACCCACATTCGACTCGGTTGACCAATGTGTTCTCCGTGACACTCGTCGATCAAGGAATGTCCCTGAACATCGTGAACATAATAAGCTCTTTGTATTCCCAGGATTCCGGACGTGTGAGAGTATACGGCGAGTTCCACAAAAGCTTCTGTACACAAACAGGTGTCCCTCAGGGATACCTAACCTTTCAATTTCTATTTGATTTCGCGATCGATGCAAATAATGGGATGAATGGTGGAAGGTCTTCAAAACCCCGGTGTTCAAATGGCCTGCGGCGAAAACCTTGCCTGTCTAAGATGTGCAGACGATATCGTTCTCGCTTTTGAGAAGAAGGCGCAGGTAGTTTTGGGTGAACTGGCCAAATACATCCCGTCTCTTGGTTTGCTCTTCGCATCCTCAAAGTGTAAGGTCATGCTTCTGAACTTCAAGGGACGTGTGTGTCAGGTTACATTACGGCTGCTTTGTATTGGAACAGAGTACTGAAGCAGATATGTCTTCAGGTTTTTGACAACGGTTGTGTCAGAACCACAGTTCGGGTAGGTTGGTGTCGACAAATCTGTAACCAGGCAACTAGAAAGCAGTTAGAAAGATTATCGGCTAGATTTCGAATATCATCCCTCTTCGATTATATAACTCGATTTCTTTTAGAGGACAAAGTCAACATAGGGAGTAAATGGGAAGCTCTGTAGATCAGCGTCGTTCTTGTTGAGAGCTGGCAGATCGCATTCTACTTAATCTGAGTAGGATTTACGCACTATGACTCAGCTGCCAGTGGTTGTAAAGGGATGTGACGAACCCAAATTTAGACGAATTTGGTGACATTCTTTTTAACGTCATCTGTCGGAATTTCAGAATAAATTCAATCCGATCTTTGGAGGGCGGGAAGGGAAACATGGAACTGAACTTCATAGTATTCACACAACATTAGGGTTTGACCGGAATAAGTGCAACAATCCCGGTGATTAGCCTTCCTGTGTGTCATCAGCATCTGGGTTTCCGTTTTCACTTGCGTCCTCTGTTGTTTCAGGGTGATATGTTAAGTTCGAAGTTACATGGCATAGTACTATCCATCGGGTATGGTAGTCACACAAATGCGCTCGGCGTACGTTCATCTAGAGCGTATGCTGCTTACCTTCTGTATTGTAGTTCTAGGTTTTCTCCACAGTTGGGTTCTGCGATGGACTGTGAGTGCTTATTCCCGTGCCTGAAACATTTTTCATTATGCAGGAAGAGGTATGAATACATTACCTGCTCAGTATGACTTCAACAGTTTTCCCTAATGGATTGTGCCCTGTGTTACATATTTTGTGTTTTAAGATGAATCATGGGCTGGGTGCCGGGATTCGATACTTAAGCGTTTACATGCTGAATCTGTTTTGGTGGGTAGTCCTCTTAGCCAGTACATCACAAGTCTCTATGACATGAGGAATTACACGCAAAGGAAATGCGAAATCGACGAGTACATGCTCTCTAGAAAGACGAGGTAGGGGTCACATCGGTCATGGGGTCAGGAGAGTGGCATTAATGTCAGACGGGTTTGTGAGACTGGATTGTTCGTAGGCGAACTCAAGCTTAGAGGTAGCACAAGTTTCTTTTGGGCGCATGGTGTTACGTTAGTAAACTAAGGCAGGACGTCAGGGGGAAAACAGTGGTTGTTCACCTTTGGTATCTAATTTGGTTGGGCGAAAGTATCCCAGGTGGTGTTGAAATTTTTCTGCTATTTCTGACAGGCCGTGAGCCATCTAAACAAGACATGATAAAGAGAACTAAGCATGAGTTCAAGGGGTATACAAGGTTTATGCATCTTTGGGAATAATAGAGGTTAGGAATTGTTGCACCGGCAGCACGGATACACACAATAATATTGGTATCAATGCTTTTCACTTGTTTAACCAGGGAACCTAGACATCTCATTGGTACGACATACATGGCTATTGATGTGTGCTTGGGTCTCAGTTTTAGTTACACTGCCAGGTCCCATTTGAAGGCCAAGTACCAACCTCTATCAGGGGCTTCTGTTTGTACCCGTCCGAATGCTCTACAAAAAGACACTTGCCTAACGGAAACGGGAACATAATCACGTGTCTCTGTGGTGGTTGGAAAAAGCCAAGCTCAGGCGGAGCTGCACTAAAGCTGGCCGGAACCAGTCACGCCTTAGGCAAAGAACAGGTCTTCGAAGTCGTACCCCCCTTAGCCTATTGTGATCGTTACGATCGAACTATTACCGATTACAGAGGCGATTGAAGTGGGACTGCATAACCCGCAGCAATGCACCCAAAAGAAACCTGTGAGACATCTGAACTTGAGTTGGCCCACGAACACAAAAGTGCCTGACATTGATATTTCTCTCCTGACCGCATGACCTAAGCAACTTCCTCCTCGTCTTTTAGACAACATTTACTCGCCAATATCGTACTCTCTCTGCCCGTACTTTCTAATGTCATATATACTTGTGGTGGATTCCTGGAAGGTCTTTAAATCCCACTTATGCGTATGAGTAGATGCTATTCTGCTTCCTGACGGCAAATCATAACAAAGAGGCAACGCATTACTGTTGTATATTTGTGCATGCGACGTAACATATGCCAGTTTGATAATATATTGCCGTAGATCCCATTCGATAAGTTCTGTGGAGAGTTCATTTGAGTTTTCTAGCTTCATGCATTTGTAAGGCTTAGAACGTGTCTTCCACGAAAGTTTATGAACTTGTTGTACGGGAGACACCTAACTTGCCACCCCAGCAGTTAATTTTGTCCCAATCGAGGACGGTTGCGAAACTGTGCGTACTCCAAAGCACTCCAAATGATAATTAGAATCACCGGAAACTACCCGACGAGCTTCCTGACTTCCTGGATCTGGTGCAATCGGCCGACCGCAGTGCGCACATCTTGGAGCATATCGGCGGTGAAAGTCATCCAAACAGTGCAAACGACCATGAACATCGATCGTGAATGGTTTCGAATCCAATCTACCTGCACAGACCACACATACAAAGCAATTTGGATGGTAGGGTAGTCCGAGGGCATGCACAACTCTATCGCCTATTGGACGTCGACAGTTTGAGCATGTCTCGACGGCTCCATCACGAACACAAGCGGGACAGAGTAAGCGGCGCAAGCTGTGATAGTATGCGTCAGGACGTAGCGGTGCAGCACATCTATAGCAAGTGAAGCAGGCTACGTGAAGCCGCACAGCCAGCGCTCCGGTAAGGGTCACGACATTGTTACTATTGTTAGCAGCTGCCATACTTGGATTCAGCGTGGATCCTTCGGGCGGGAAGAGAGCACGTCGGCAACGGAAACACGAATTCTGGCCCGTCCCTATGTTTGACAAGGTCCCCACACTTCCACCATGTTCGGATGCGTTCAGTACACTCGATGTAGATCCGGTGGGCGAATTAGTCGATGAGCTACCGGTCACCGATGCTGCAGTTGCCGCAGTAACGGTCGTGAGTGGACTAGCTCGTCCTCCATTCGCCGAACTGACACTGGCCCCAACTGCATTTGGGGTTATCCCAAGGTGATGTTGTAGTCTGCTAATTTGGCTGACTGGAGTGCTGGAGCCGTTGCTTCGCCTAAGACTGCCAGCTGCAGGAGAGAGACAAGAAGAATATGAAGGACGTAATAAGAATGCACACGAACATCGAATAACAGAACTCAAAAGGCAGACCCGTCTAAATTGTCAACTACTTTGGTCTAACCAAAACCAGCAGTTGTGCCTACCTTTTACTGGATTTCCCACTGAGCCATTTACGGTGTATTTTTGTAGTTACTGGGTATTGACTCACTCGAGGTATTAGCTAATTTTACAGAATACGGAACATATTCTTTCTGTGACGAGAAATTGTTCGAGATGGCCCAGTGTTTGACACACGATCCGCGGCTCGAACCCAACCTCTGCATCTTGACTATTCTTGTCCAGGTCTTGGCAACCTGGCCTTCATGCTTCCTTCAGGTGGAATGGCAGATGGACACCGGAAGGACATTACGGCTGAAAGCTCACTATTTTTCTCCTCAATCAATCTGTTTTAAGTCAATTGGAATTTATCAACTTGAAAAATGTAGTTGGTGAGGGCTGTTTAAATACCTGATTTATTTGAACTTGTGTAGGAAGTGGAGTAATTAGCTACCATTCCTATGCTATGTTTAATACATTGCTGATTTTGTTGCATCCCAATACAACTTTAGGACTGGAGGCTATGTAAGTCACTAAAAATTCTGGACCCGGAACTGGAGTACCACTCGGAGTTACTGAGCTATCTTCACAACTTCGTCCCCGTTAGCCAAACAAGCAACATAATTTAGTAGAACTAGAATGTTCTTAGAAATCCCAAATAATATGCATGTCGGTAAGCAGTAATTGCTTCTTAAATAAGCTGTTTTCCTGAAAGTTTGAAGTATGACACAAAGTCATTAGGCACTTGTATTATCAGTAATAATCAGGTGGGGCGGACGCGAGATTAAGTCCCAGAACTAAGATCACGCAACATAGAGGTTATGGTTATTAGCCTTGCTTCTTTCTGTAATTGATGCGATGAGATGCGATGCGGACCATCCAAACTCTCTGGGCGCTTTGAGCTCTTATTTAACTGAGCTAATCCGACTTATGGTAGCTCAGTAAACTGGCGGGCAGGATATCATGAGGACATACCTTTTGAAAGTTCTGGAGCAAGCTAGCTCATCCTAAAAGTGGGAATGATTTCGTCCTCAGATCACTGGTGTCTTCCTTTACAAATACAGTAGCCCTGACCGCTCTCGAAAGATGGTTCTGTGATGATGCTGACTACATGAGTATGCCCGCGCCTAGCACCACAGTACGCGTTTAAACGGGCCATAATATCTTTGTGGGTCCACATTCAAGTGGACTTGCCTGCGTGTGAGGTGCTGTGAGCCAAGCGTTGTGACAGTCATCTAACCTTGGCCTTCTGGAATATTCTTGTGTTTGGAATATGCGCAAGAAAGTTCACTGAATTCAGTAGTGTTCTGGTTTGATTAAAAATAGTTCAGTTGAATTAGCCATAATTTTGAGTCCAAAAGCAGATTTGTACAGTTCTTCAGGGTGGCTTCGATTTTTAACATGTGGAATTTTCATTTTGGAGGATTGTGTCTTGTCCTGGTCATTGTTTTTGAGGTACAGAGGAGAGGTTGTCAATGTCACTACCAGCTCCAGCGGGTCGCTGTGGTCTATGCTGTAATAGTTGCTTGTACTGGTCGGTAAGAATGACCTCCAGGGCATGTTCTCAACAAAAACCACTTAGGCCATTTCCTCTGAGTGATTTTTTTTCGGAGAACTGCAACGCTCATTCGACTTCATTATGCAGATTTTGCGTTAGGTCTAGAAGGTTGACAATCGGAGTGTGCTTCCGTGCTTGTCGTCGCTCCTCAGAAACGCGCGATGCTCATTTATCATAGTTGTTTTTAGGTGAATTCTATAATACAGAGCTCCTCTCTTGAAATAAGTAGGTCAACTAGCCACTCAAACTATTTGTTAGGAAATCCAGCAGAAAGACAAGCACTCTATGGACCTTGGATCGGCGATACTATTCCTTGTGCTACTTTAAACAGATGAATATTTGGCCAAGTTGGCTGGATCTTATGGATAGAATGACTTTGTTTACCCCAAAGTGCATCGTGCAGACAAGATGACAACAGCCTTTTGAGAGTAATTTGAGGATGCTGGGACTGCAATCGATAAATGAATAGAAAATGTAACTTATGATCCACTGTGTGATTTATGTTGACCAGATGTTTAGCTACCGCATTTCTACTCTTTTACTATCCTCTTGTCAGCCAAAAGGGGTAGTGTTCATATTTTTATTTAGAAAAGTGTCTCGAATTTCGACCAATATACCTAGCGTTACATGAACATTGGAATGTATGCGCGCTTACATGGGGCTGTTTGAGGGCACCTTGCCTCCAAGACATTGAACCCTCACGGGCTGGTCGGTACCGGTAGACGGCTAGTTTTGCTGCATGGAAAGTTTGACTCGTGATCTTTAGAATTCAGTTAGTGACAAGTTCATTGAAAGCATAGTTCTTAAATGGCAGTCAGGTAAATGGTTGTCCCCTATTGTCATTACGATTGAAAGGTAGCCGTCACTCCGATATCTAAGTGCATATCTAGAAGTCGTGTGTTGGTCTGGTTCCCTAACTCGTAAGTGATGTTGACTGCGGAATTTGTTGGACTGAATCGCCAGCGTATCTGCTAATAATAATAACAAATCCACCGATTTTTTACAAAACAGTAGCAACTGCTCAGCTGTAACACCCTTCGAGTACCTAGCTGCCGTGCCACTTGAGGTGTGAGATACTGCCAGGTTACTCAAGCCTAGACAGGAGCAGTGAAGATGCGGAGGTTGGGTTCGAACCACGGGCCTTCCGGCCAGTAATTTCCCCTCTTAACTACTGAGTGACCTCAACCTGACGTATCTACAGCAAACATCATCTACAGCAAACAACATTTGTAGTGCTTTGCGCTTCGGTTTATTCACAAAGACGTCAGTAAGTAGTGCAACAAGCGGCGACTCCACCGCCACACCGCGTGCTTGTCTACTCTAAATTGTTTACCATCAAACAGGAATTGGACGTTCATATTACATGTGAGCAGCAAATCCCTTAGCTTGCCAAGAGGGGTCCTAATATCTTTGTTTCCAGGTGAGAAATCACAAAGTTAATTTACGATTTCCAGCATTGGTGCGTTCGTCAACAACATTGAAAAAACCTTCCGGTTGGTCACATTGGTATCACGTCCACAAGCGAAAATGTAACGCGGGCTGTGAATTTCTCACCCCGTTCGGACTACTGATAACCATTTTGTAGGGAAGCGACACATTGCTCATATCTGCCTAATCGGTAATCTTGGTTTGTCAACTTTTGGTAGGCCACAAGTCCATGTAGTACGTGAACTTCTGGCTGAGTACAGTCATGTGAAATCGATAAAATTTCCGATCCTACCTTTCATACCCTGTGTTACGCCACATGTGCGCATGTACAAGTCTGAGGATGATTTTGTCACAAAGATACATTAAGTCTCCGTCTTTTTTTTCACTGTTCGATGGGTACGTTCACTACCTTGGAATTACTCAGTTGTAGTGTTGTCGAAACCGAGGAAGCTTAGTGGAACGATATTTTTGGACCAAACTGCACAGAGGAAATTTGAAGTACCTTGCTCGCTTCACCCAGCTTCACTCAGACGTACAACGTTAATTTTATTCGGACAGTGCAAGAGACGCTGAGCAGACATCCCGCAGTTATGTCACAGAGTGATCAACTGACGAGTATGGTCACTCATTCATGTTGGAGACAACAAAGCCTGAAAGTAATAATTACACATTACCATTCATTCAACAGGTGACAAGTGTCCACCTTTTTAAACTAATTTTTAAGTGTCTCACAGAATAGGGAAAATACGATCCAATGATATAATAGCGCTAAGAAAGCTGAAGCAAGGTGTGTTTGACTGTTATTCCACCGAATGATACGAAGTAAAAAAGGGCAAAACCAGTGATAGGTTATTATCCTTGGAGGTGATGGGACAAAAAGTGCTTATTATCAAGTAGATATCCCTAAGAGAGATCTCCACAGCAAAATAGTTCAATGTGTCAAAGGTTGCTCGCTTTTGGGAATGTTGCCTTTAGTTTCTTTTATGAAGAAAGACAGTATACAGCCCATAAATGGTGGTATAAGAACACCGAACCACGAATATAATGGACTTCATGATGGATTGTTTTCTCCAAGGAATGAGCTTTGCGACACTGAACCATTTTTGATAAGTTTCAACTTGGATAAACCACAGGAAACCGTCACTGTACCCCAAATGGTCTGACTCGTTCCAAAGTGGGGTCATACGAAGGTGCAGAGGTACCGAATGTAGCATGAAAATTTTCACCATCGCCAGTGTGAGAACACCGTCGCTTGATTACCGTACGACTACTTCAGTTTAGTTAGAAAAAGTCTTGTAATCGAGTGAAGAGCAAAGTTTTCTGATACTGGCTTGATAAGAACGCACGAGGTGCCGACTTCTTCAAACATCCACCCAATCTCGAAGAAAACCGGCAGCGTCATTTACATCTTTGAACAGCTATTGTCATCACCAGTGTTGAAACATAATCCCAGGGCAACAGTGAAACATAATTGAGCCCAGTTTACTTGACTAAATGGATTCTTAAGCTAACGCCACACTTATGGTAGCATCTGTCCCGATAGCAGCCAAAGGTAGAAAATCTGGTAAGGAGGATGAAGCAGGACAAAATAATCCATTGTCCATAGGGATCGTAAAGATTAGTATTGCTCATTTTGATAGTATCCTTCTAAAATCGTCTTATTTTGTAGTTTCTATCAGGATTTTCCTGAATAGAAGAAAATGCTTATTATCTTCACCCAAAATCAACAGACTAGATGATATACCGTAATAGACATCCGCCATATCCACGCAAAGTTGCTAGGTACATGAAATATCTGTTCCGTGAAAAACGGAAAGTACAGCTGTAGCCTGGCAAAGGCCACGTAGTGTACTTAGTTCCTGGTTCCTTTTACCAGATTATCTATACTACTTTAATATAGACCTAATTCCACTACTTACGGATACCTAGAAGTAACAAATAGAGGTGGATACTGGTAAGCTGGTTGTGGAAAGGCAAGGGAGAAGGCGACCGGACTAGCGTGTTGAACGGTGCGTAGCCTCGCAGGAAGAACTTATAATCCATAAGAATGGGTTCTCACTGAAGATTAGTTAGTATCACTTTTATTCCCTATTTGTACAAGTGTTTTGCGAGATCTGACCAGCCGATGAATGACATCTTAGTTGACAGTAAGTTGTATCACGAGTAGATGATTTGTTTATTAGGCTAGCTTCACTCAGATTCCGCGATCCTGTGGTAAAAAATTCAAACGGTGGGGAGAAAGTAACGGTGTAATCGGGTCACCACGCATAAGTGTGCGGTTCCGTTAGGAAAGCTGTATGAAGTGGCTAGTGATAGGCTACCAAATGGAGTCTTTCAACACTGTTCAGCTGCTTGACATCCTGACCATTCATATCGCCCTATCTCGTAGGTGAAAACTTCAGGAGCGACCAGCCTGTCTGCCTAAGGTTAAACGATTAGTTTTGATCTAGCTAGCACTTGAGAAAATAACCTACCCGGCGAAGAGGTCGAAACGTCCGATGTGGCTGTCAAACCAGTAGAATTGACTGAACTTCCCAGACCCGAAGACGATCGGGTCTCCATGCTGCGCATTAAGAGATTCGTCAGAGCATCTACCTCAGCCTCTTGATCAGATGTAACTGGGGTTCTTGTTCCACTCCTCGCAGTCGAGGATAACAAGGTCGACCGATATGGTGGCGATCGATACCCAGGCTCACCGGTGTCAGACGTGGTGCTCCCAGGGCGAAATTCCGCGCTACCCTGGACGTTGAGACCGCTTCCTCCATAGCTAGATACCGTTGTTGGTGAATTGGAAGATCCACGGGACTGCCCCAGGTGCAGGACAGGGATAGAAATCGGTTGACCTCCAGGTGATGGACTATTGGCGCCAGTTGTGGTTCCAAGGCCGCTTGAACCTGGGCGGTATCTGTAAGTATTGTCACGCTCAGTTGTCGTACGCATCGGATAGAGTTGCGACGCCTGAGAATGAAAGATATTCGAACTTCAGTCTTTGCACTGCCATGTACATGGCTGGAAAAATGCGCTCAGTGGAATGGTATTTTGAAGGGATTGCTATAGAAATCAGCATATGCTCCGATAAGTGACCTGCGTTCTGACCTAATTAGCGGTCATATTCTACTCAACCTAGCCCAGTGTTAAGGCGCCAACCTACTAACGGGAAGCTCAGTGGCTTAAACTCAGCCCCAGCGTTTCAGCTGCTCCTGTAGAAGTTCGATCGACCTGACTCTCTATTGTGCTTCCATCGCGTGACGTGGAAGTTGGGCACTGAATATGTATTGTAGCTGAACGACGACCTTTATACAAATGTTATCTAGAAATTCTTCGTTAGTACTGTGAGTGACTATGACTAATATGTGAAGTGATAACAAGCGAAATAACACACCGTAGGGGAAATTCCAGTGATCACATAATCACAATTCTGCCTCTTCAGATAGTGCGCGGGTGCGTTCAATGCGAATGATTGATAATTCGTGAGATGGAAAAGATTTGTCGAAAGATTGCGTTTAATAGCTTTACTTACTTTCTCATTCTCTTAGAGCTGATAACATCGTTTGTTTTATCATCGGTGAAAAGCCGAATTGATGATCAGGACACGTGGATGACATGAAAATAGTCTTGCACCTCGAAATATGCACAGAATTCCGACAGTTCCATGTCAGTCCCTACCAAGGAGGATAGAACTGGTGATCCTGGTTTATGATGCTGCATGAGCAGGATACTAGTCTCGCCTGAATGGCATGGTTCTGTTTGCTCATAGGCTATTCCATCAACTTGCTTTTATTTGTGTCCAATCTTTGTTTCGAATGTCGAAAGCAATAACTTGACTGATTAAAGTAAAGGTGTGGAATACACCAAGAAAACGTTGGAATAACATCCATACGCACGTAAATGTCTATGTGTCTTTAACGCCATTGTCCCTTTCGTTGAAGTTTCTTTCAACAAACACTATTTTTTTATATTTTTATTTTTCACTAGATACCACTCTATTAATCCTTCTGAAGGGAATTGACTGAAAATTCAAGTGAGGATTGACAAAGTCAACATTTCGAAAATGTGCCCATAAAATCTCGCCTTTGCACATCCTGGCGGTTAAAGGACAACTTATCTCGAGGGAGACAAGTTTTCACACACTTCAAAGTCTTATGGTTAGCTGTCTTCTCTGGTTTTGATTGCAACCGGATCACTGTTAGGTTGTAAAAAGGGTTAAACGGATAACAACCTATGAGCTATGAAATTGACGATATCCTAACCATTCGTTGTATTTTTATGTAGCTTGACATTCAGCTAGGACATCAACGACGATGCCATCTATCCTCTATGTAATAGAACATTCGAGCATTACTCGAGTAGGTAGTTCCAATCTACCATCAAAGTATCAGGAGAACCTTGATAGAGGCGCATCAAAAAATAGCAGCTCTTTTCGCAGTTGGTTAGACTATTTTGGAACTCTGACAGTGAGGTTGGACCATAAATTAAGTACCATACATAGATCTAAAGAAGCACTGCACAGCTGTCTTATCCTTGTTGGGAATTGTGTACTGAGAACGTGTATCTCACAAATCTCCAGGGAGATTTGTACCCTTAGCCTTGTGGATAAGACAAGAACACAAGTGTTCAGCACTCTTTTTTTCCGCATGGTATGCTTAACAGGCTTTGATAACGTCGAGTCTCGAACGTAGAGCATTTCATTGATGAATGCTGTGCTTTTGGAAAACACTTGTGTAGTACGTCGCCAGGCCTAGCAACACTCATTTATTTTGGAAGCCTTGGATATACAGAATCCCCAGGAGGATCGCTGGTTGCTTCCGGAACAGTGACTCAAAGTCATCCGTAGCAACGAAACTTGAAATCAGCTTTACCCAGAATATAGAATATCAAACGCACTGACTTCGCGGATACTGAGGTTTGTACGGCTCCAAGGTATCATATAAAGTCGGTCAGTTCTTGTAAACGACACCAAGCACATGCATATAAGTGTTAGTATCCACCAGAAGCCATCATTGATGTGTTATACACATGTGATAGGGGACCCCACTAAACCGGGATCACACTTCATTTACGGTTAAACTAAAGATGAAACTCACAGATTTTGGCTACGGAATATAGAAATGAAACATTCAATCTTATATAGAAAGATGCATTTATGGCTTGCCTCAAGTCTGTAGGGCAGCAGGACGTTGATTTTCACACAGATCTGAACTAACCGAGTGTCACCGGTTGTGACCAAGAAGAGACAGACGAGGTAAACCTACTAACCGTTTCAACATGTTTTGGAATGACACCCATAACGGTTCGAAGCCTTTTTCTGGCACTACGGAAAAGCCTTGTGTGCTAGAATTTTAAAAAAATCCTCGCATATGAAAATATTTAAGTTTCAGCAGAATTCCAATGGGTAGTTTAATTTACGGATAATTCTTTAGTGAGAAGCCACAATGCACGTACATTCCATCACCAAAGACGTCAATATCTAAGACGATTAGCCCTTAGGCTGACCAGACACAACGACTTCAAAATCAACGTGATGCGAATAAAAATCCTAAACCCATTGATGGAACTGATAGTTCCGGTCACAGTCGGTACTGCGAACGTTGCTGTTCATTATCTGCTCGCTGCACACTACTGTGTACGAGGTTCACAAGATGAAAAACAGGTTTCATCATTTCCAACTGACTGAGTGATGAAAAAGGATAAGCGAGTGCGACAAACTCCAGTAACTGGTGTTTGCAACACAGGTGTTGAAAACTACTGAAAACTATTGGACATCATAAACCAGAGATTGAGCTGGGTTCCAGGCGAGCCTCCAGTCAAAACCAAATCAGTATGCAGATGATTGTGTAAGCATTGCACAGTTCTGTTTTACTGCCTGGAATCCTGTTCAACTACGAGTGATGTGGAAATAAATCTTACTCCCACAATTAATCGTAAGAAATTGTCCGTCAGGTTACAAGTTCCAATGGCACTACCTTATTTGGAGGTGAGTCATCGTCGTTCGAACCGCATATAGCACCTTGTTCACCCGTCCAGACATGACCAGTCAGTTGCGTCAAGCGCGCGACGGTGGACCGGTGTCAACCCGCATTTTAAGTTCGGGCCAGGAACGGCCGAGCAGCGCACTGCTGATGAGTCAAACTCTGGTCCAATGCTGTCGCCTTTTGTGTTGACGAATAGAAGTGAGGGAGACTGCTCCAGCAAGAGCGAGTCTATCGCCAATTTTGTAGATCCCGTGGCTCTTCACGATCAGCCAGAAAGATGGGAAACCGGGAGGCTGTAGCTAATTTGATACAAGAATTTCGATAGGGTTACTCGTTCTTACAGCTGCTTTCAATGTCTGAAGACAGGCCATTCAATACTTGATTATTTGACATCAGTTGACACTCGACAGCTGTAGTACACAAACAGTCGGAACTAAAGAATGACCGAACATCTCACTGGTGAGCAGTCGGTGTGAACGACGGGACTCTAAAAATGCAGCTCTGTGCATTGCCAATGGAAGCAGATAGCTGGATCTGAGGGAACATGGAAAAATGGTGCATCTGATGACGGTAGTTCATACGCTCTGTCTCGCTAGAAGTTGGGTGTTTGTCGCACCCCGTTCAAGGTTTCCTGTCTAACCCATCAAACCCATCTGCATAATCGACCGTCAAGGTCCTCCACTTTCTAAGCATATGGTTATCAGTAGCAAGAACACATGTATTTTGGTAGCAAGTGTTCCAACTTTAAGAATCGAGGGATTTCTGTGAGCAGACCTCAAAGTGAAGTATTCTGGGGTATCGTCACTTGTACATTGTAAGCTTGGAGTACGAATATGAGCATTTCTATTCAGTTATACTGCTTACTGCCTACCGCCTAATGCCGATGATTCACAGCGGATAGGAAACACTGACTGAGCAAATTCAGCCGCCAAATACCGGTCGTTTCTCCATGCTGAAAATACCAAGAGAGAACTGTGGCTGACGGACTGTGATTGTAGGCAATACATAAGAAGAGGGCCGGTCGCAGCTGTCTTCTTTAGGCATGGGGTAGAACACCCTTCACAAAGCAAGTAATGATTACTGTCGTCATTGTCGTTATAAGGAGAGCTGTCAAGATGCCAGTTTCGCACCGGCCTCCAGGATTAGGTAAGAAGGATACAGGTTACCACGGTGGCATAGGCATTCACGATCTATGATTTTGTTGCAGTGCGGATCTGAGCTCTCGTGGTGCTTTGACTCTGCAATAACGGACAGGGAAGATAGCTTACTGTGACATCTACCAACATTGCCTTACCTCATATGGAGACAAAAGCCTAATTAAATTTCATACCACAGGGCTTTTACGACCTGGAATATTACTAACAACGTAGTAGATCAAAGTGAGCTTTGCGAAATCCTCGACTCGTTAATAAGATGGTCAAGGACGACTAGCACTCATTGTTCCAATCTGGAAAGACAGATTTGATAGTGAAACAGATAACAGTGACCTACAGCGGCAATTAAACACAGTAGGCCAGCTTTGCTATCGATTGGACGTAATACTTAGCTTGTGAGTACAAACTTCCTTTGTATTGCCCAAAGTTCAGTAAGACTTCACGGTTATCGTCATCTCTGTTGGTTGAATTAAGCCAAATATATATCTGACTTAGGGATTGCCAGTTACCCAGAAAACAACGTTCACTTCAGACAGGTGCTGGCACTGGTCATGAAAGTGGAAAGAAGATAAGCATAGAATAGGAAGATAATCGGTACATGTTTACATGAGGAACCCCGAAACCTACGGTAGAAAGATTCAGGTTCAATCAGATTTTTGCACGAGTAAGTTGAGCTTGAAAAAAATTTGTAGTGTAAAATTAGGTTGACTCGCCCGGTTCTGTCATCGGGCCGAAATTAATGCCTGGTACTTTGTTGGAATACACAAGGAGGAGAGTTTAAATAGATGCAATATGTTAAACGAAAAAAACACCTATGGAACGGTGGAAACGTTCAAATCGAGAAAATCGATTCGAACTTACGTTCAGTAGGATTGACCAATGGAATGATCACGTACTCCATCTCCACCAGAAAGGATCCACCATCTTACAGGATGCATATTGTGAAGTACACACAACATGAAGTATGTAATAGCCACTAGATCTGATATCAGGCGTTTACTCGAGCGTCTTACAGACTCGCCCAGATGGATTTTATGATTGTCCCAAGGAAAAATGTCTGGGACAATATACTGCAATGTGTTACACAGCGAGCGCAGTTTGATCAGAAGAAAGTTGGACAAAAGCAATCAGTCATTTGGACTCGGCAAATTCCATCACTGATTTTCACTTATTCTTAACTTTTATATACAATTCTCTTGTTTATCAGCCTCATCAGATAGGTGACGTTGGTAAATTGGTATTTTAGAACTCTCTTTATCGAAAATGTGAAGATGGGCTCAAAAAGGATTAAATCGGTGTTGGTAATCTACCAAAGTGATCCCATCAACACCGTAAATAGTGCAATATCACATTGAACTATTCTATTTGGAAATCTGGTGGCTACACCAATGTATCGTGCCATGAGAAACAAGGGATGACCAACTCCCTTTTGATAATTTTCTGCCTTGTATTCTCATGTTACACTGTGTATAAGAATCTAACTGGGGCATTTCTCAGCGATAGAAATATAAACAGCACCCTTGCGAACAAACTGATCCATATAAATATGGTGTTTATCAGCCTATTTCACCCCGCGCATCTCTGCTGGTGTATCACCCACCCCCCTGAAGATTTGGTGAACAACACAGAGCGAAGGCTACTCATAAGTAGTAAAAGGTGCATCATTATTTTTCACTTTATCAGTGTTCTGAAAATCTAATCAAGAGGAGGAATAAGCCTTGAAGGGTACATTATAATTAAGCTCATTTTTAAAAGGAATGCCAGTGAGCAGAAAGTTTGTACTAGTTTTATGGTTAGTTCCAAGGATCGCAGAACAATGGGGGCGGCACAAAGCACGTCATATTTAACACCCACACGACTGCTCCAGCGCCTTAACTCTTAACCAAATGGTAAAAGTGACTCACAGGTTCATTTCGGCAAACATACAGGCAATGTAATATGTCACCTGCTATTATTGAAAGACTGCATATCATTGACTGTCCGTTAAAACCAGTTTGAAGAAATCAGACGAAAATGAAATAGGCCCATCAGGTAGCACAGCCAAAAATAAAGTGATGAGGAACGGAGAGATGACGTACAAGCCACCGCCGGGTGAACGGTACAAGGTAGTGAGAACAGGGTTAGACTTACTAGAAGCTGAATGAACAGCCTGTTGTTTTACTTGCTTTCAGTTTACAGCAAGTCTTGAAAAATCAACATTATCTGATGACTTTTCAACCCAGTCAGCTCTCTTGGCTATCGCCTAACTGTTCGTTGTCATATCCATGTAGCTGTTATGCGTAAGATAGGGAAGCAGCGATTAAAAGGGCATCAGTGCCACCTTTTTCAGCGTTTCGACCGGTTGCCTGGAGTATGTAGAGGTTTTTGTGTCGCATGAATGCTGTGTGTAGAAACCTGGGCGGGCATACCGAATCCACGAATGATGTAACAAGAACAATAGCTTCTAGATCAAGTGTTTGTTTTGTCTAACCTGACAGGCAGTCAGAAAATCAATTTAAATGTAGGCGGAAGTCCAAAATAGCGGTAGCTGTTGACACGTTCACAAAATGAACATTTCGATCATGTAGTACCGTATTCCGGTTTTTGTCGGTTCATGTTCTTCATCGGAACGTCTGATTGCGTTCGAATGCTCCGGTTATTATTCATTTACTGGATCTTGTAATGGTGCATCTTAGCAAAAGGGCCCGCAAAGCAGAATTTTTTTCGAGTCCGACCCTCTGTGAAGACTCAACCGTGTTAGCTCACTTGGGATAGTCCTACAACCAACAGCTTCCGCATACTCGTCCAATTGTGTAATGCCCTACCATAACAGGACTATCGGTACACACGAACACTATCGTCACTCGCGGTTATTTCCACGGTATGTAGCACTGTCATTCGATTGGCGTTTCACTGACCAATGCTAACGCTCTGACCGTACATTGTCTGCTGGGGGATAATAAGTGATACAGGATGATCAATAAGAGGAAAACAGAAAAAAATCTGTGGGCGAGCGTGCAGGGATTCTAACATCAGGTGAAAACTGAATTATCGGAACTTTGGAGCCTCCATTTCTCCTGAATCCTCTATGTGCCCTCTCAGATTCTATTTCGTCTCTGTTGAAAAACCATTTCCATACCAAATCAAATGGATTTAAACGTACGAAGCAGTGATGCTGCTACAGTAATCACCTGACTGGAACTTCATCACAATGTATCACAGCATGGGTTGCAAAATATTTGAATAGTCCGGACAGACGTCAAGCAAGCATAAAAGTGAAGTTTACAATGTAGGGCATGAAGCCGTTAATCTATTCTGATTGATCGATTTCAACGCGGTAGGTGCTTAGCCAATGTCCGTCAACTGTGATTCGGAGAACCTGTCAGGATACTGTGGTATTCACTCGGTAGGGAGTCGTTACCTTAGGGGGCGTTTGAAAAATACCGTCAGTGATATGAAATTTGCTTGCATTCACCAAAAAAGGAAAACGAACTGCCATCCCCAAAACTGATGAAATAATATCTTTAACAATGCGGATATGCTTTAGTAAGCCCTCGTGTAATTAGCCCACGAAGCGATGGATCAGAAATCTCCACTGCAATGAATCGATGGGTTATAGGAAACACTAGATTCAACTTTCGTTGTTTTAGCAAATAGGGGGAGGGGGAGATCGATCTTATATGTGCAAGAGTGTTAACCGTGGTACTTTCTAGCTGAACCATCGAGATTGAGTGTTCCAGATTCCAAGTTTTATAGATGCCGGAGAACCAGCGCTTAACTAGCGTCGCAAACTCGTTAAAGTGTTTCCGATTGGTGTGCTTAGTCTGCCAACAATGCTGCCCATGTATCTAGCTGGAAAGAATCGTTGGTAGGTTTGATGTTTTAGATATGAGATATTTGTGCACTACATGATCTATTTTCCCTAGAGGGCAGATTAGGCGCATTCAAACGATCCTAGCTATTGCGTGAAATCGCGAACCATCCCTTCTTTGAAACCACATTGCAAAGATGACACATGGGGTCCAGGCTTCAGTCAGAATTGCCATAATCAAAAAACAACTTCTTAACAATGGTGTCTATTGAGTGGATTGTTTGAGTCCCACAAGGATCGCATGAGTGTAGTTTCTGACCGGTGGTGCGTCATTATAAAGCTCAACTTTATGTTTGACTTGAGACAACGTCTGCCCAGCTTGCAGAGTACTAGATAACAACCGAGAAGTGGTGTGTTCACTCCTCTGTACCAGACTTCGCATTTCTGTTTTCGCCGCGTGTCTTTGGGTTCACACGCAAGCCTTTTCCGATTTCCGTCTCTTTTACATTAATTAACTATGACCATATATGACAAATAGCAAAAAGAAAATAGCCAGACATCAAACCAAGTGCCTATACTATGAAAACATTCAAAGGTGCCAATCAGGAGACATGAAGTGACGGGAGTCGCAAAACCATGGGCATAAAAAAACTCAGTCAGCTAATCCAGTAAAAAGGTCACACATTCTGTGCTCCTCTGCTTGACGGCAGACAGCAACGCAAGTAGATTCGGAGTACCCGTCTACTGACAGCTTATGGCATAGCGTACAGAAGAACAAATGATACAAAGCAGCAGATCAAAACCAGTTTTACTGACCCCCAGAACAGAAAACCTCTTATAAAAACAACCAGTCAACCTAAACGTCAAACGATGTGTTAGTTTCGACTAACACTGAAACATCGGAGAGAAAGGTAAACCTCCGACGCTCAAGTGGATTTTTTCTTGAACTGTCACAACTTGTGATTGTGAAGGCCCGGCAGCGTAAAAGCTTAGTGAGAAATAAGTAAAAGGCTTACTCTTTCGGCTGCAGTCCGAGGGCAATTACAGGCAAATCAACAATCTCAGTGAACAGAAAGCTCGTGTTAGATTTCAGGATAAGCATCAGAAACTAAAAATACCGTCCAAAAAGTCCAAGCAATATGCAAGGTTGTACGGTTCTCCACTGAAATAAGTAACAATGTATCAAGTGTTCGTTTAGGAACCGTTGACTTCCTCTGACGTTAAAATTCCGAGGAGAAAGCGGGCCGATTATTCTTCTCTGGCCAATATGACCAGATACATTGCATTTCCAGAACTCAATGAGATATTCGAATAAACTGAAAGGAAGTAAAGAGCACAGATGGTTTATGTATAGATTTTATCCAAACTCTCAGAAAGCCGAGCTCGAGTCATTTTAACAAAAGTGGGGATTTCTGTGCGCGACATTTGCATTTTTGGGTGAAAAGCCATTTCTGTGGCACTAATATAACCCTGTCTATACAAGTTAACAAAACCGATCCTTCCGCTTATAATGAGAAGCGTTCGGACCCGATCAAATTCCACACACAGGAATTCTAGCCTGGTCAAATTTATTAGGATAGAACTCCGGCAAATCAGAAGTGAGATGACCGGTTTTGAAGGCCTCACCTCAGCTTGGATGAAAATTTCAAATTTTAAGGCAACGAACGTGGACTCGGGACCAGAACAAGGCAAAAAAACTGCACTACAGCTTCTGAAGACAGTCAAGTTGTTTGATCCTGCAAACCTAGCACGCCAGTGCCTAAACACTACCAGAACGGTAACGGCCGCTTGGGGTACTGAATATAATTAGATTACCGTTAAGTTCCAGAGCAACATGAACGTGTACAGTGTACTGCCAGTGGCTACACAAAGTGTTTGTTGTGCATGGTGCTCTCGGTGGGTTCAGAGTTTTACTTTTTAAGTTCATTGGGATTTCCTTTGTGACTGTCGTGCATTGTTCTCCTAAGTGTTGGCTTGTTCTATCAAAGTACTCGAGCCAATCTATGTCTGGCAAAGTAGCTTCTGCAGTAAAGTGACAATTTACTCTGAGGGTCCCTTTAATCGCTCTTAGCCTATACCTTGCCAGAAAAGAATCAGTCGTGTATGTCTCATAGGTGTCAAAATAGAGCAACCTATCCTATCAGAGCACCTTTTTAGGAATCAAGGAGGGAACTCTGAGAGACACTCTCCAGGGATAACAGACCGATCGATGAGTTTGGACTGCCTTAGGACGAACGAACTCATATACCACCGAAATTCAGGAGACGATTTTACTTTATTCCACACTCCCTCGTCTTCTGACAGTACGCCAGTACATATCTCGAACCGTGTGCAGCTCGGATGCGTGGACATCTAAAGGTTGCTGGATCGGGCACTATGAGCAATTCACGATCCAATTCAGGACAGATTACAAGGAATATCAGAGAAGCCGTGTACCACAACGCGCAAACCATGCAAATGACGAGGATAAGATCTGGGGTGCGTGTTTAAAAGTGGAGTAGTTACAGTGCCATGTTTACCAAGTATGATGTTCTCGGGAATAGTTTAGTGGTTTTGGCATTCGGGTTCTGTAGCACAGTTATCGACAGCTGGACGTTACACGAGTTTTACATTCACACTAGGTGATGCAGTGGGTGAATAACTTAGCAGTCAATACTCCCATAGCCACTACTCACCACTGTTGCACAATCGGACTAGAAGGTAGTTATATTATTATTCTGTGGGCCACATGCCTGACCAATTACCCTTACCACACTACTAGCTCACAGAAGACTTGGTAGAGACCAAACACTACAGAACACGAGTTTCGATACTATACGCACAAGTGATACGCAAGAGAGGTCTAGCAACGCCGCTGACAAGAGGCGAAGTTGGGCTGCGTTACGGGTTCAGCTTAAATCGGCAGTAGCGGAAGCCAACAGGTTTCTGGAGGCATTGGGACGAACGCACAAGCAATCAGATAGCCCGCTGATGATCAAACGGACCAAGGCTGACACTATTCACCACGGTTTGCCTGTACTCGATTCCCTTTATAGGCATATCAAAACAGAATCATTTTGCTATGCCATTCTTTTCGTCGCCAGTCAATCTAAGCCTCACAATATCACTGTTTTTGTGCGTCAGCGAATCAACAGATGTTATAGGGAATATGGAAGCCAACAATGGCCAGGGTTTCAGTGGGACACAAAGAACACTTGAATGTGAAAAGATAGTTTTTGAACTTCAAAACTCAAGACAAAAGGAATGAACCGCCAGAAAACGAAAAGAACACTGAGTTTTTCCATCGACATGTGGCCTCATTAACCAAAGCAAGCTCAATCTTCTCTATCCTTCCTAGCTGCACTGTTTTAGAGTAATGCGTAGATTAAAATCCTCCAGAAGAGGATGCTACTAGGCAATCTGTGATGGGAGGTGGGCTGGACCATCCCATCGATCAATATTTATGTGGCTGCTGAGACCTATACTTAAATTAACTGCGTGATTGGCAGTGACGAATTCAAATATTTTCAATACTGTATCCAGCACCCTTGGATGAAACGCTTCGCATTGCTGTTTGATACAAACAGAAGGCTCTACATTGTTGTCAGTATCTTCACACCTTCAAGCATGTTACAAGTGTTGGCTGTCCCCCATTCTTGAGCACATTCTGGGTACTTCCGATTCTGATATTCCTTTTTATTACCACAGACAGCATAGTAGCGATTGATACTCATCATTCGGGGCATTGTCCCTAAACATAAATCACGATGAAAGTAAATCACTCTGAAAATAATCAACGCCCCCCCTAGAGACCGTGGGGTCACTTCATGAACCAATTTCCTTTTGTGTATCAGTATGCATATCACTGTGTAAACTTTTGACAAAGCGTTACAGTATCACTCGACTGTAGCACAGCGTCAGTGTCGAGGGTCAAAGGGTTAGTGTAATTCACTTGCTTTTATGATTACCGTCTGATGATTACCAACTAGGATGAAGGGAATCATTCGTCTGGGCTTATCAGATTCCGAATACATCTCCACCCCAAATTTTCTATGTTCTCTTAAAAAGGGTTTCGGGCGTCCAGTATAATTGGTAGAGCCACATTAATTTCAACAACACACATGTAGCTTTCTTTTGTAAAGAGCATGAGAAGGCTACATGGGATCCACTCAGTTTCGTGTTGCAGGGACCCATTNCGGCCAATAACAGAAGGGTCGAAGTTGCAGCAAATGGCGGTACGAAATCAAGGATACGACAATACAGTAGAGGTAATAACAGGTAAAGCTCATTTGTTCCTTTGGGAACTGCGTTAAGAAGGTTAGCGCCATGGAAAACCAAAACAGGTGATAGCGTCGGGTGTTAGGCAGATTAAAAATAAATTACCTGGGCATAGTGTGGTACTGCAGCCGACTGGATCGGAATGACTGGGTGGTGATAGCGTTTTTCGCCAGGTCCAGGTGTACGCGGGGCAGCTCGCTCACAAGAATATGTGTCCATCCATCGATTTCCAAATCCAAACGGTCTCTGCGACATCCTTTTCAGAGAACTAATATTCCGAAAGTCCCAACTACGGCGAGGTTAAGGTGGAAGCAGCGAAATATGCCGATCAAATCGACGGCAATCAGACAGTTTTCAAGGTCCAATCAACAGCTTACCTAAATTTCATTGGTCAGTCGGACCACACAGCACCAATCGATAGCATTCCGTCTAGCGTGCAGCACAGCGCACACCATTTAGGCAAAGTGCGCACATACGTGCCAACGCAGGCGCGCGTTTGGTTGACGGAACATACAACCAACATACCACGCGTGTGTGAGTCAAGACTATATAGCACACGTGACTTGTTCGTGTTAATTTTATCTCCAGCACCTATTATCAAGTGAACGAATTTTCAAGTCAGCCTTCTACCAAGCATGCATAACACACATTCGCGAAATGCACTCATTTGTACGCCAGTTTGACTTTAGCGGGTGGCTCAACGGAATACCAGTTGAATCTCTCGCTCATGAAATTCTTCAACTGAATGTGCTGCACAAAGGCCGCCTTCCTACAGATTTGCACAGGTCTCCGTCCGATCACTTTAATGTCATTTTTTCCAAGCACCGTTGCAAGTAAGTGAATGGGACAAGGATACATTTCTGTGCTATTCCATATCCTTCGCATGTCCTTGGGAGGCGCACACTGGAAGAACTAATAGTGGCGAAAAAATTTCCTCCTTAAACTTCTGTTTTCAGACTGGTCTACAACGATATTTTCGGGTGTGTGTGCCTATGTATGCGTGTGCCTACGTGCGTGTGTGTGATTCACACCCCCCAAGCGAGAAATCTCCTAGGAGTGAAAGTGATAATATTTACAAACTACACTTATTTGCATAGCAGCTTGGTTTTTGTGAGGGTTCAAGTCAATCTAGCTGAATCTCTCGTTTATGGTCCTCCTTGAATTAAGGGTTTCCACTAAGCTTGTGGATAGTATGCTCCGCCTCGATAAAAATAACAATACTTGTTTCAGCAGTAAAACAAGTCAATGATAGCCATCACCAACATAAAATCCAACATAACCGTCTGACTGCTCGGGGTTAGAGTTATTCAAACGATACCGACTTGAGGCCTGGGTAGTCAAGCCAATCTAGGTAGGATTATTTATTTGATTTGGCAAGCCGCGGTCCCGACTGAAAGGTTGCACTTAGGACCATGTATCAGCAAAATCTCGGCTGCATTTCGTGATAATGCACTAGTGTTGATGGTAATGTATGCTTCCAATAACAAACAAAGAGCCAATTTAGCTCATGACATTCACGACATCTACAGTGACTAAATCACTGGGATAGTAGTTGTATAGGAATATCACACGAATGTCTGTTCTCACCTTACATCGCCGTGGAAGAATCATCATCCACCCAAAGGAGAGAAAACAGGAACATGGATAACGGGAGTCGTGAATAAGGTCGAAAGGTTTTGATATAACTTTATCACAGAATGAGCGGTTGCGGATGCGTGAGATGTTGAGAGAAAAAATCGAACATTTGTCTTCTCAACAGTCTGAACGACAATGCACTGAAGCTAAAAAATAATCCAACTCTTTTTTGATATTCCGATTCAATCGCCTTATACCTGAATCCCGGTAGGACAAGGTCAGCGTGACCGTCTCAATTCGCGCAATCATGTACTTCACTTGTACAAAATTGGAAGCTTTAGTGAAACAAAACTAGTTTTTAGTTCTACGGTCTACATGGGAGTAAAAACGATCAACTGGAATGTCACATCTGACAGATTTTGAGCAGTGACCCTGGTTGAGTGGCTAATGTGGTCCCCTGTAAATTCACAAGGCTCAAGAAAATCCATACGTACTTCAGCAAGTAGATGACCGGCACAATGACCGTGACTACCTCCACAAAATGTTTGTTCGTTTAAACCCATGTCGCATTCTCGCTACCCACACACAGTGTTCCATTCTCGAATCTTCCCCCAGGGTTCATGAAATGTGCGCTGATAAATCACGATAAGCATACAAAGAATTAGATTTCTGGAATTCTCATTAGATTTTGACTTAGAATTTCACTAAGAAATATACCGAGACCTTTTTTGTGCCATTCTTTCTTATATCTGTTGGTCTAATATGCATATTCTTACCTATAGGGGTAAATTTTCAATCCCATGAACTTTCGAGTTCCAATACAGATATGGAAGTCTAACGCTGTAATTCAGAAAGCCAGAAAATCATTGTGTTTTGGATACAGATTTGTTCATCTTTCATCAGTTTGAATAAAAATTGAGCGTAAGCTTAGGAAAAGAGACCCCTCTGGAACATATACCTGAAATAAGCTCTTTACCTAGAAAATCTGAGCCTAGTCCCCTTGAAAGCTAGTCTCTTTCACGTTGCAGAGTTGTGTTATTTAGGGGCCAACTTAAATTTTTTCTCATCGAGGATCTCTCCTTGATCAGGAGAAGACTCTGTATGATCATCTACCAGATTAATTAAATAGGGCATAGTTAACGGTGCTAACAGAGTCAACGTTTGGTGCAACAGGCATTTATTAACGATTTTCTTCTAATCTCTGATTTGAGAACTCCAAGTCACTGATCACAATCTAAACATATACCCCCGAGAACATTTAGTCAACATGGATCAACTTACCACAGGTTTGTTCCTTCTGTAAGCGTTGTCCAAATTGCAGAATGAAGTGTATTATCGTATACTTACATGACGTCGGTTGTTTTAATTAGACGGTTTATCTGTTTAACGTCAGAGCATCACCTACTCAGCGCTGTTTCTTCAAAATGTCTACACTCTTTAGTGAGGACACTGCTTTCCCTCAAAATCTGTTCCTCTGGGACCGTTCACGGATTTACTGGAACATGTCAATAGCACCGACTGTATAGATAATCACCCACTCACAAACCATGCCTGTCAGTGACGTTCCGGTTGGTTTACTTGGTTAGAATACCCCCTTCATCGTCTTCGGCCTCGTGAACATGTTTGCATTTTCTTCCGCAAAATTGGTTGAGGTTCTGGATATCAGGTTCTCTAACCTAGCTTGCTGCAGGCTGGCGGTGAAGCATAACTGATGTGTGGTATTGTGAGAGATGCAGACTGTTCCCCACAACCGCTTAATTCGATGACGGTGTACAGCACAAGAAATTTACTTTCATTAAATGCAGCCAATAGAGAAGTTTTACTGTGACACCCACTGTAGGAATGTTTTGACGTCACTGTTCCATTTCCGGAAGGTACACGAGACCGTGGCCCGCATTTGGTTACGCAAATCTTGACGGAGCAGAGGCCGTACCAAACTTGGTCCGATGTCCACTTGTCCCATGTGCGTAGCCAGATCACAGTTGTCATGGACGAGTTTGTTTTTCTAGCTGGTTGGTCGTTTTAACTACCATTTTCTCAAACGTTTGGTGCCTGGAATGAATGCTCCCCTAATTTTATCAAGAGCAAAAAATCACGAACAATAATACTCTTTGGATCTTGTTATCAGGCAAACATGTATTAGGCGGTTAAAATAATTTCACTGGTCAAATGGGTAGCGTCACTTTGGTGACCAAAATGATCGGGAAACAACACAGACAGCTATCAGGTGGAATAATACAGTATCACCTATTTGGACTGATAATGGTGGGCGGGTCTGGTAGCGTGTCTCACATAAACCAGACAAGTTATAATTCCGTTAGTATCGCTTCTGACATCTTAGTACTGGGTCGCTAACCTTATTGTGACTGTTTCTGCTGCCACGAGACAACGCCTCTTCTTCAGCAACCTACGGCACAATTCGTAGATAGCTTGAAACGACTTCCTTAATGTTATCGAATTTTTGACCAGATTAGTGTGTCTACCGTTATTTTGACATGAGAGATGTTCACGCATTGTTTTCTTGCTAAGCTGCTGTTTCGTATACCTAAAATTTTCAACTTTACCAAAAAGGGTCAAAGATGTACACATCCATACTCCCTCCTATTGTGGACAAAAATCTTGTCCCTCTTGAGGTTGAAATCAAGCGGAGATATTGTAGTGAAACAGTCACAGCGCTGCTGCGGGGAAGGTTCTTCAGATAGACTTGTTGTTTTTCAAGAGGTCATATTTATATGGTAGCCCCAAATACTGTGACATCTTAAAGACGTTCATTACAGTTGGTCTGGAGCAGCGTTCTTGGTAACGAAACTACATGGACAGTTTTTTTTAAATTTCAGCTTGCTTATGGAGATCGCAGAATGCATGGATGCTCTTGGAAAGGTACACTGCAAGATAAGGATCTCTGCGATCTCATTCAAATTCTCCTTCGAAAAGAAGATGAGGAGAGCACCACAGAACTTTGAAAATGGTGGTACATTCATTACTGGTGAGCACCGCGTTGATTCGTTCTGTGTTCTTTTCTTTGAAGGCGGTTACTTTTTCAGCGTCCTTGTTCGTCCCCAGCACAGTCATTATCCCTTTGTTCGGAAGATTCTCGGCAACAGAACCGGTTGGCTAACAGCCTTCAGAGGTGATCTGTTTTGTTTCTTTCCTCTTACCGCTCTGATGAGAATACAGTACAAATTCAGACGGAACAGTCTACCAAAATCATGCGTCAAGATAAAAAGCTGCTTTCTTCTGATTGCGTCACCACCAGGGTTGCGCGTTTACATTGCACGAAGTTTCCCGCACACTTTTGTCTGGTTATAATATCTATATGTATGATGTAGTTTTGTCGAGATGACTAGGTGCCCCACTGGCTTTCTTCACTGTTTTGTCTTCTTGTGTATGCAAAAAGCGACAAAACTATTTGACTTCATGGTTGTGTAAACATTGTTTAACTAATTTAAGCCCAAGAGTGTCAAAAAATTGCAGGCAATTAACGCGTCTGATGTCTGATGCGTTTTTGGTACCAACGGCATCCCATGTCGAACAAAACCCAGACAAAAAGGCAACGAATGACAGAGATGCACAGTATTTTCGGCCTATGAACCCTAGTGGTTGGCCAAACAATGAACGAATGCTCAATTTGAAGTGTACTGAGGATCGAGATCATCAAGCCGTTGAGAAAAGCGTCTCCGTATCCATAAGCCTTCCTAGATCTCAACAGCCACCTGGATATCCCCAACTGGTATTGTCTAAATTATCGTGACGGCTACGGTTTATACAAACAAGCAACCCAGCGTAATCAGTTTGGTAGAAATGCATCAAAAGGTGCTGAGTGGACCGGTTTCTTTTTGGGGGAGAACGAGATACCTATCCTAGTGCCTGTTCTGAATACAAACACAGGGGAAAAAGATTGGCAGACAAACACACAGAGGCCTTTTGAGATCCATCAGCTGATCTAAGCGCAATTGCGTTGAGATGAAATCCAGAATTAGTTCTTTTGCACTTCGTCCATCAGGTCCTCCAGATGTAAGCGTGAATCCACACTTCTTCCGAGGTAAATTATTACAACACCTATTTCTGGAGAATACCGATTACCCCGCCATTTAGAAGGGGACGGATAGCCAAGCGATAAACCAGTTGTCACCGGTACTGTCATTTCGTAGTATGACGGTAGAGTTAGGTGGGTTTTGAACAAAATCAGTATACAAATGACCGACAAGTTCAGTTCTACGCAGGAATGTGAGTCCGCCAGTTGCAGTTCCAGGTGTCGGACTCACATTCCTGCGTAGAAGTGGGCTTATCGGTCATTTTCATACTGATTTTGTTCAATAATAATGCAATAATAATAATGCAATAATAATGCAATAATAATTCAATAATAGTGCTCAACATTGTTTGACTATTTCGAATGATGCGTTTGCTTTCAAGCTTATAAAGCCAATTTGGATTAAATTCACTACTCATGTATGAACACGTGGCACATATGTACGCTTACTCATATTCCTTTTAAAATTTGTGAGAAAAACACTCTGAAAATAAATGATCAAATACGAATAAAGGAAGCCTCTTATTTTGTCTCACCGAGGCCCATATAGGCGCACCGGGTGGCTGCTAAAGTAATACTTGTCTCTGTTACTCATTTCATGGATGCTTATATACTTATATGCACTTTAAGTTAGCGTATTATGAGGACTCACAATAATTACGGGCACTGAAGCGAACAAACATCACCTCACTTGGGTATGTTTTTCCATGAAAATCTGGCCGTCCGCCAGGGCGCCGCTAAAACCAGTTGCATTTTTCGGATAGCTCTTTTACCCGGCGCTACTAAACATAATTAAGTAGCGTATATGTATAGCTACTTTTGTCGATGAGCCACTGCTTCTATCTGTGTTCAGGAGTATACTCACGGCTAAAATCGAAACAGGAATAAGTGTGGCGTGAGCTGGATTGGCTTTGGCAAAGTTTGACGGTTATACTGTATTATCGATGTGGGCCGTCCAAATCAGTGTGCTAGTCGCACATACAAGTGAGTTGTGCAAACGCTAAATGACTTATACCTTGCTAACAGACCCTGGTGCAGTGGTCCGGGATAGACTAGTTAGTTATCAGTAGATAATGAAGGTATTGAGGCGTATATCTGTTGATATCATCGGTTGATGATCTTCTTGAATAGTCCTCTCTGATCTTTACACTCTTTTTCGACACCGACGAGCCGTGTGATTAGATCTGTTGCGGCTGGTTATTAATCCAGATTGTCATTCACAAAACGCACACGTTCGTTCCGCTCTACTTGTCTTTCCTAGTTAGAAAAGATCATATAGTTATAAAGGCTTTGAGCATAGTATGAGCTCACCGGGCGTATCACCAAAAGATTTGAAGCATTTTGCGGGGGGGGGGTTATTAAAAGTGAGAGGGAGTGTTTCTCATCTGTTTCAAATATCCCTAGAATTAAATCCATATCGGACTTGCTTTACAACACGGGACCGAAACGGTACTGTGGGGTGGCGGGGGGGGGGGGGGGGGGGGGGGTGATTAAAAGTGAGAGGGAGTGTTTCTCATCTGTTTAAAATATCTCTAGAATTAAATCCATATCGGACTTGCTTTACAACACGGTCGAAAACTTCTTCGATATATATTAGCTGCCAATCCACCTTTTCGTGGCAGGAAAACGAACTTCCGTGCTTTTAAGTTGGAGGATGAACGGCCAAACCCAGTACCGAACTATGTGTTACCTGGGCAGCAGCCATTACCCAACACGACCAGCCCACCAGACCTCTGATCGATTCGTGGTAATGCTGTCGTGGTAAGGTTTTCATATACATCATTTTTTGGGTTCTGGTTGTAATTTTTCGGGCCGTAACAGTTCTAAAAACTGCATTTTGCAGTCAAAATATACTTTTACTCTTTTTTTCAAGGAGTAGATGCACCACATGAATAAAATTTTATTAAGTAAACTCACCTAACTGAATACAGCAATCCAGAAGTAGCATTGGTGGCCTCCAGGAAAACGTCTAGGTGCAGAAAGCACCAATAAGTACACCGCTCATAAATAGTGATGGTTCACTCAGCGCCTAGAGACGTGTGCCTTTAAAGCTTGTCATATTTGTTCATCCGAATGACCATTAAAAGTGCTGGTATTATCTCCTAGAAAAGATGATACCGTCATTTCTTCGTAGGGATCAAAACTATCGCACCATGCAAACAGGAAAACATATTACCACTTAGATTCCTAATTTCACCTATTAATCGTTTTTTTTTCGTATAAACTTCTTGAAGGACATACTTTCCGTGTTTCCGTTGGTCAAGTTTTATTTGTATTGTCAAGTTGGAACATCTACTTTAGTGGCACAATAAATCGAAAGCAATCAGTTAGACCGAAAATATTCATTTTAGCCTAAAACTGAGCTAAATTAGATGATAACCCAATGACTACGATTTGGCAACGGGATCAAACTATTTCTGTACAACGAACATTGGAGTCAACAGGTCGGCTTATTGTGATTAATAGCTGTATGACGGTAGAGTGACAGGTCATATGCTTGGTGCTACAATGCATCGGAACACTTATAAAGTATTTTGAGAAGTTTGTATTTTGTGTGATTGGTGTTCTAAATGGATGAAATGTTTCGGTGGGTATGGTATAATATTCCTGCTTTCGGAATAATTTGGGCCAGGGCACAAAATTTCACAACCATAGGTTAAATATCTGCACCCGCTTGTGAATGGTTCGAGGTATTAACTGAAACAAACATAATATTGATCTAACTGAATATACGCACACCCAAGTGGCTACTGGCTGTTCCTGTGGTAGTGGAAGAAGTGAGGATTTCAATTGAAATTGCAAGCAATTTCATGTGGTGCGCCAGACAGAAGAAAAACACACGTGCAGAGTCATGCATCCCCAAGGTCACCATTGGGACGACGCGTCCGGAAATTAGGTGAGTCGGCGGCTCGCACCAAACACGGCTTAGCAACACACGACCAGCGTAGTGGGCCTGAGATCGTTCATGACCGGAACACCACCATGGGCTGTACGGAACGAACAAGTGAACCACCATATTTGGCCAATTAGTCATCCTATATATTTACGCAGATGCTCTGTAGGTTTTGTCCTGGCAATAGAGCCGTGTTCCCAGTTCTTTGTCTTCTCCCTATCGCGTAGTCTGGCAGGCTCATTGCAGGCGTAATCAATAGCTCGGCCACCGCACAACACAATAGCGACTCTTATCTGTTGCATGTGACTGGGCTTAATGAGATCGGCGAGGATTCCAATCATAAACGAATCATGTACAGCCATATTAGGTCGTTCTTATTCGTTTATGTTCAATCTACACGTCATTTTTAGGGTTATTTGTAAATGAGAAATAAACCTACGCCATTTGCGAGCTTCGCGGACTCAGCGCAACCTGAAACTCATCATGTGAACTTTGGACTGCACATCTGATTGGTTAGCCATAATAAGTACAAGATATCCCATATGGCTGGGAATTTCACAAGCCAAACGTCTTTTTATATATCAAAATTTCACTTCGGTTATGAAGGTTTCATTGTACTGTACAGCAATGTGAGCTGACTGACTGAGGACTAGTTTTCTTGACAGAACACTATGAAGTTAAGGAAAACTCGTTAACAGCCAGCACCACCACCGCCCTCCTTACGGTGCACGGTTCCCGAGTTTTCGCCAGGTTTATTCAGCGCTTTTTTCAAGCGCAGTCACATACTAATTTGTAAATTAAAATAAATGTTGTCCTCAATACACTACAAGTAAGGTTGTTGAAGATTCTTCGACAGATCACTACCGGTTTTTCGTTTCTTGGAGGTCATCAGGTAGACGCAGTCTTCGAGCTTCAATCAACCTTCTTGCAACCAAATGGCACGAAATTAGCGAAATACACTCATTGCAAACAAAGAATGTGAGCTGACTGACTGAGGACTAGTTTTCTTGACAGAACACTATGAAGTTAAGGAAAACTCGTTAACAGCCAGCACCACCACCGCCCTCCTTACGGTGCACGGTTCCCGAGTTTTCGCCAGGTTTATTCAGCGCTTTTTTCAACCGCAGTCACATACTAATTTGTAAATTAAAATAAATGTTGTCCTTAATACACTACAAGTAAGGTTGTTGAAGATTCTTCGACAGATCACTACCGGTTTTTCGTTTCTTGGAGGTCATCAGGTAGACGCAGTCTTCGAGCTTCAATCAACCTTCTTGCAACCAAATGGCACGAAATTAGCGAAATACACTCATTTGCAAACAAAGTTGGTTTTGCAGGCGAATCAACTGAAACCGAGGTTAAACTCTCGTTTATGATGTCTTCCTTTTTATTAATTATTAAAATTAACTTTAAATTAAAATTAAACCCAGATATATAGGTTACCAACTGGATTCCAACGGCCTAAACAGTCGATAACGTTCTTAATCTAACTGCTCGTGTTTAAGCTGCTGTACCAGGTAGGTGAGGCAGAAAACACTTTCTCCTCCTGTAGGATGATTGGTCTAGTCTAGGTCCGAGGCGGTGGCACGACAGCGTGTGATTTTTTCACTACTCAGTGGAACAGAGCTATATTCGAATACTCTACCTGGTGTTCAACTTTTCGTTTTAAATCAACCTACTTATAACGTTGATAGTAGCAAATATTAATCGGTCGAATTAATTCGGTCCGAGAAACGGAGCTAGTTATTTGACTACTCAAATCATGCACTCACAGATTTTCACTAAAAAGTTTGGAATAATAATGTAAAAAATACACTGTACTTATGGACTCCCTGGAAACTGGTCCGAATATGGACACGCGTTTAGGGTGCCCCAGTGCAACTGACCAAACTTAGCCCCTCATTCTAGGGCACCTCCGACAAAGTGGTGCTTGTCATATACGGCGCTTTTGATAGGAACAACAGGAGCTCTGTTGATGTTCGACGTCCTAAACCGCACGTAAATATCTTTCAGTGGGTAAATTTAGTTAAAATTAGCAACACACATTTTGTGTTTCTAGCAAATTTACAGAGCAAATTGTTGTGAGCGACTGGAATGAGTCAGATGTGCATGATGTTATCCTGACTACAAGGAAAAATACAGGTATCTCAAAATTTATAACGTAGTAATCATGTAAAAATGCTTTGTGCCGGACGGACCACCACAACCACATCGCCTTCCGGTTGATAGGACTAGGAACTGTGTATACAAAATAAATTGTAACGACTGTACAAAGGTTTATATAGGTCAGACAGCCAAGAAATTGCAGACCAGAATCGGTGAGCATAAGCGTTCCATTAATAGACCACCAAGAAACGAAGATGAATACCAGGCGATAGTCGAAGATTCGGCAATGGCAGGGCATGCACTAGACACTGGGCATAGGATAGATTTAGAAAGTGTGGACATTCTGAGACGGGTTTTGAGATTCACAACACAGCAACTGGTGGCCGAGGCGGTGGAAATCGCCAAGCGTCCCAGCGTAAATAAATTAGAGGGGGTAGAACTTGCAGACGTGTGGAGAGCGGTCTCAGATCAGCCGAGATGTCAGTTATCAGCGAAATGGTCTGGATCTAAAAGTGCAAAATCCAAGTAGAGTAAGATCCAATTAACCACCCCCACCCCCATCCCCAAACCACTTGTCCCGACACCCCTTGACGAACACTGGTGAACGACCCTAAGAGGAATTTTCCGTTAAGGTGTCCTAGACTGAAAAAGCAAGGACGAAAAGTCCGGATTCATCATGAAGAAGAACCCTCCCCCCTGACCAAACTATCGTAAATGTTAGTCATCCGCACTAACCAACAAACAGGAACATCAGACTGAACACCCAGTAATGGTCAAGTAGGCTAATCATAAGAAATCTCACGGATTGGGTGCCTGACTGCTTTAAAACCCAATCAGTATACTTACTTACTCACTTGGCTCGACGAGGCTTTTGTGTCAAAAGCGAAAAGTTGTCCAGCAATAAATCCACCAATTGTTTACCGAACCTCTCTGAAACAACGACTTCCCAGTCGGTCCCAAACATTTTCTAATGTATGGGCCCAACCATATTGCCATCGCCGTCATCGTCAACCTTGATCCTGTATTCGGTGGCAAATTAGTCCTGAGGACATTTTTCCCTAAGTTATTCCGACTACCTTGGACTTTGCTGACAACTTAGGTATCGGATGACAATGTGGGTATAATGGCTCGTAAAAATGTGTATCCGTACCTATATTGCTGATGAGTGAGAAAAGGTTGAACGACTACAACTCTGTTCGGTGATCTAACGAAACGCTGGGCGTTAAAGAAGTAGCAAGAAAAGGATACATTTGAATATCATACAAAGTCTTGATTTTGTGAGATAATTCAAACAAAAAAGAATGAACGAACGGATTATAATTTGAAAATCAAGAAAGCTTTGGTCGTATAAACTTTGGTCAAAAATTGTGTTTCACAAAGGGTGTTAATAAACATAGTGAAGAAAACAATGAAGTGGTTTTACTCTTGAAATTAGCTATTTGAAATGGGATTGATAACGTTGTTGCTAGAATCAAAGTCCGAGGCCGGCAGATCAACGCATCACGACAACTTGATGGTTGTAGTGTGAGGAGATTTGGTGATGTTGAATGGAGATTTTCAAGTGTGTTTTTACTCGTCCTGTCAGTGAGACCATCTTTGCTGAAAAGCCAGTTTTCAAACACTGGCCGGAAGGTGCGAAAATTCTCTGAGTTTCTTGAGATTCTTGGTTTCTTGAGTTTCTTGGTGATTCGCAATAAGGATGAAACGGCTGTACGGTACTTCTCGGCTTTTTAGCATGGACTGGTCAAAACGACACGATGACAGTGCAGTTGACAATATGAAGTATCCAGATATTCTAATGTGTAAAAATGGCTCCCTCGAGGGCTTTATAGTGAAGTTGCTCTTTTGTCACGCTACCGAATCAATTAACAGACTCAGATATTTTTTTAACACGAGTTTAGTTTTTGGGAGTAGTTTGATCTGTTTTTTTTGCAACAATTTTTAGGCTTTCTGTTGAGGTCGAGTATCAGCTATGAGAAATGCAGTGCGGATTCTAAGCTTTAAAACAAGCGATCCAGGAAATTAAAAAAAGACAAGCAACATTGTCCTTCGTTGGGCGATGATCTCGAAAACAGTCTTCGTGGTTCTGAATGACAATAAAGATGACAAGTTTTGAACAGAAAGCTTTCTGATTGCAGGTTTTTTCAATTACTTTTATTTTTGTCTTTTGCCAATCTCCTACTGTTCATATTTCGCAAAAATTCATGATGGATTTCAAAGGGAAATTAGAACTGAGTACGTATACGGAACTGAGTAAGGGTTCTAGATATTTTAATTTGCGAGTTCCCTAAAACACATATTGAAATTATCCACTATGTTTTGATGAGATTACTTTTATTCAGGTCCGCACGTATAAAGTTCTGATTGACTAATAATTGCCATTTGGGTTACTTCCCGTTTACACCCCCTTAGTGCTAATGCTCATTGCAATGCTAATCACACAAGTTTTATTGTCGATTTTATTCCTCCGTGTCTTCGGCAGTAGCACATCCGGCTGAAAGCAAAGCGTGCACGCTCAAGCGCTAGTGCATCAACCGCAGTTGCGTCACGACATTTTGGCATAACCCCCCAGTGCAGGCAATGCCAGATTATTATCTGTGCTAACACAAAGATGGATGTGACTCTATAAAAGAGATGCATCGAATTCTGTACTCAGTTTGTTATCGATTGTGCTTTTGGATCGGAATATTTATTCCGACCATGCCTGTTAAAGCGTGCGGTCTGACCCCAGCGAATCCACTACCGCGAGCTAGTGACGTAGGTGAGAGTGGTGACATTTCAAAATCATCGCAAGACGTCATCGGAGGAATAGGCTCGTACGCACAAGCCACAATCACTGTGGCGTCACAAATATCATAGACATTATTTTAGTCTCCTATACGGTTGACGGTATTTTCAGCAGTCAACGGGAAACCGCCATCCAGAAGTATCGATCGATCCACCAAAGCAAATAAATCTGACCAGCGAATTCATAGAATTAGTTTGACCGGCGCTCCTATTGTTGTGCCCTTAAATCGTCGTTGGGTTGTGGAATTTACAGAAGCTGAATTGGGATCATTCACTCGAGAAGTCTTCCTCCTGTCCTGGCACAATTATTCTGGCTAGGCCTCGCCAAAAAGAAAACAAGGGTTTGTAAATTCGCTCGTAGTAAAGCCCATCAACAGTGCGCTGCGCAATCTTGTCCACATGAACGTCGGACATATGATGTGCTAGATAACAGTGTTGCCTCACTCTAGCAGCAAAAGCTAGTCACATCAGCTAACTATTTGTGTGTTCAGACACAATCATTTTGGTTCAACCAGTGTGTGAGGGTGGAGATTTGCGTGTTCAGACACAATCATTTTGGTGCAACCAGTGTGTGAGGGTGGAACACTTCTCATATCGGATTCCTCAGGCACAAGTCCCCACACGGGCAAGGATATGTATTACCAGTTAGTTCTACTGGGAACAAAATGACACTTGAGTGCTCGCTCTAGTGTGTCCCAACCGGAACACTTATGCCAAGGTGGGCGGAGTGTTCAAATTAGAGTGATGTGGTGCAACCGTAGTCATGGGCAATAGAGAACAAATTCGCTACTTTGGGGCCCGGTTCCGGCTACAAGCAGGTGATTTGTCTAAAGTGGACTTGGTAGTGAACATGTAGGACCTGAGATCATCTAGCCCTCAAGCGGAAATTTCCCCTAAAGAAGGTTTAAGACCGTACTCTGAGACGACTCGAAAATCAATAATACAGAGGCACTAACTGTAAATGCTGATTTTGAATACAACGTAAGAGATGACAGAAGTAGTGCGCACCGATGTTTTCAGTAAAATCATTCGTTGGGGGGCACTGAGTATAGAGACAAATGTCAGTCAGTAGAGCACCTCAGTGTCCATCCGGTCATCTATATTAATCAACCAGGAATCGTGGAGGCAGTGAGCGATCAAATGGCGGGCATTTGTATAAAGTGAAGTGTTCTCAATGAAAAGCGTCTAGCGGTCAAAAACTGGTGTCGCAACTACTGTATTTTGTGAAAGTCTGAGATATTTTGAATCCTAAATTGTTTGGCCGATACAGTGAGGGAATGATACATTTACCATTCTGGCATGGTAATTACAATTCAGGCTACTTCATTGGCAACCTGAAGGCCAGAAAACATCATCCTCTGTAGGATCCGGACTGCATTGAATCTCTCTGAACGATCGGAGCTATTGGACTACAGGCAGTTCATATTCAGTAGGTATTTCGAACAGATGGACGAGGACAGCAGACGCCGTATTTCTAAGTGAACAAATAAATTAAGCAAAAGGTACGATAAATAATAGCGCGTTCTGGAAGCAATAGTCATCAAGTACCAAATTATATACAAACGCACGGATCCGGGCAGTCAGAGAGTGTAAATAGGCCGCATATAGAGATAACGACGCAGGAGACGGTCAGTACGCTCGGGAGGTAAGGATAACTTTCTGGATAACTTTCTGGGTATCGGATGAACTTCGCACAAATTAAATTTACCTGAAGTCTTTAGTTGTCGGTTCGACCAAGCAGCACGCAACACACGATAAATCGGAATGCGCGTTCGGGCTGACACTAGCGGGAAAAATCCAATTCAAACGTCATGGCTAAGAATAAGACTGACGAGAAGTCGGGTTGGCGCGGCGGATAGCGCGCTCGTCTTCTATTGGAAGGGTTCAGAGTTCGATCCCCGATCGACCACCATTTCCGTGGGAGCGGGCAATCAAAAATAGGTAGAATCGATACGAAATTGCAAGGGAAGATGGGAAGGCAACACATTGCTGATGTGAGTAACTATGGGGCAAACAGACTTAAGTGTGAGAAAAACCCGGGGGGCGAGCAGTAAGGAAGCAGAGTGGTGTTCTGGTTTTAAGGCGTGAGCCACGCTACTCGTGAGTAGTCATGCCAAATAGTAAAAATTACGACTGAATGTCGGAACTTAATAATGTCTTGCCAAGGTTTTTCATCTCATTTGGGCGACTATGTTACTGATTTTTTTCAAGCACGAGTTAAATAGCTCTTTCAGGCTAATGGGGAGCATATCTTTTGCGACGGAGCTTATGACGTACACCAAATAGTTTGTTAAACAGGAAGTTTAAAACCTGATAATCGTCAGTTGCCATTTTACTGACAATCGCACAAGTGGAGATAACTGGGCCAGGTTTATAATGCGGAAAAGGATTTTTTAAGACGAAATCCAGTGAGCGAAACGGTCGTGGTTACTTCCACAAAAATGTTTCTTTCGTGGCACTGTGGAATGATTAAAAAAACCCTCATTGTCACGGGTATACATAGAAAGCATTAGGGGCATCAAGTTCACAACTACTGACTATTGTGGAAGCACTGTATTTTCCAATAAGCATTACTGTATAAGATCAATGCTCGAATGTAGAGCACTTTTTGCACATTTAGGCGTAATGTATTATGCAGGTGACTCGTTTTGCAAAGCGTCTGTCGCACTCTGTACACCTGAATTACAAAACGTGAACGACATTTATGAATAGGCTGGGTAAAGTGGAACCTTGCCGCAGGAGGCTAGAGTAAGTGGAAAAACAGCAGAACGGTCCCTTCGAATCGCGACAAGCCAGGCGGACTATAGTGGTTCATCAACGTTTAAACCTTTCCGTGTCCCTCAAGTTGAGGAACAGCTGACGCTAGATCAAGATCAGGATGGTTTATCATCATAGGCGAATCGAAAGTGGTAATGGGGTTGGGTATGTGGCTTCGTCGGTCCATGCGATGCAGAAAACAAACGGAACAGCTGCAAGCACACAAGGCAATTTCAGAGCGCCAGACTTCTCTATTCAGACAAAGCCGTTAAGCTAAATGTCACAGTAAGAAGCCGGAATGTCGTGAAACACTCTTGTGAACACATTTATAAGAGTTTATAACAGTTGGATCAACGAATTTCAGTATGATGGGACCCACTTCAGAACACTGAGTCCTATTCATTTGGGAAACAAAAGAATAAAAAATTTCACAGGATACGCGCAGTTCCGCAACAATTATCATCCGCGAACATTAACACGGAATAGAATGAGTTAAAAGTCATTCTTTGAGAGATATTACCTCGCGAATGCATTTGTCGCAATTTTTTGTCTGATACAAGGCAGTACGAGCCAGTACCTTGCAGAATAAGAAACATATTTGACGATATGGTGGTAGTTCCTTGATGAGTAGGTTTCATTCTTGGAGCGGAGCAAATGGGCAACATAAAAAATGCTTTAGCTAAATGTGCTGCTTAAAAACATCATAAACGAGAGATTCAGCTGAGTTCCCAGTGAGCCTTTCGTCAAAACCAAATTGGCATACAAGTGTGTGTATTTCGCTAATTTTGTGCAATTTGGGTTCAAGTAGAACACAAATATGACAAAAATGCGGGGAATGCGCCCATCTGCTAGGCCTCAAGAAGAGCATAGCCAGTCTTGGGACAGTCTTCAGGACACCTATTGCTTTTAGGTCTGCGATAAGATCGTGCGTGGAGGTGATATCCACTAAGACATTCTGGGGAGAAGTAAGAACAATCAAGTCGGAAATCACCCTAATCATGCCTATACGAAACCTAAGATGAACCAATTCTGACCACTAAGTTAGCCTGAGTAAAGGACGTATCCAGGACTAACAATGGGTGGATACACAAGTATACGTAAATTCTGCAATTTGATCCCTACGATTTGACTTCCAAAAAAAGAACAGTTTGCTACTATAAATTCATTGCACGTAGTTTGGAGCCGAACGAACAAGTGATACTGATCTTTGATCAATTAGGAGTTGAGTTCAAAATAAGGTGATAACCAAGCAGGGCAAACTAACATCAGACGTATGTGTGTGCTGAAACGTATGTGAAGATGCGAATACCGTGTTCAATAAACAGATAAAATAAGTCAACGGTTGAAAAGTAGGGTGAAAAAAAAGAACAGTTTGCTACTATAAATTCATTGCACGTAGTTTGGAGCCGAACGAACAAGTGATACTGATCTTTGATCAATTAGGAGTTGAGTTCAAAATAAGGTGATAACCAAGCAGGGCAAACTAACATCAGACGTATGTGTGTGCTGAAACGTATGTGAAGATGCGAATACCGTGTTCAATAAACAGATAAAATAAGTCAACGGTTGAAAAGTAGGGTGAATCCCAAAAGCCTATGTAGTCCTTTATCTGCCTGATGATTTAGTACAAGCTACGTTTTAAGTTTTAAATCCACCTAGAAAGTCTTACGCTTGCGTCTGTCCCGACGGCATCACAAAAATATCTCTCCTTCCTTAATCCACAAAAGTTAGGCAGGAACGAAGCCTATTCGGTACCCGAGTGGTTTAAAAACACGGAAAAGTTTCCAGAAAATAAAATTAGATTTTTATAAATATCTTTCAATAATAAAGAGCATGATCACAGACGAAAAACTGAGTGCAAGGGATGAAAGTGAAAAACGCACAACAGAATATGACAAAGGGAAGAAGCGTTTTATTCGAAGTCTAACCACCAAGAGTTCCAGTCTGACAAGATGAATCCCGACGTAGGTAAGCATGTTTAGTATGGAAACAAGCGTGTAAAGACCGAAAGTCAAGGAAGGGACGGACAATGGTGAATACTCTTCAAGGTGCGGTAAGTGGTAGCACAATGATTCGCACATCAGACACAAAGTGTCCGTCATGCTGGGCCTGGTGTGAGATTCAGTGGCAAAATTGTACACTCGACGCATAAAAGTGTGGTAAGTACGGAAGTAGCCCACAATGGCAAGCAGACACAAGTCACTGACTGTTACCTTTTTGGAAGCCCTGATCCAACAGCAGCCTTGGCGGATTGAGAAAGGCAGATCCCTCCATAAGAAATGATCACCAGCTAGTGGACCAAACAGCCGACATTACAACCGATTGCACATAGGGCTGAGATTATAGTGAGGGAATATTCATACTTCTGCTTCTTTTCATTCCAAACAGTCACTCCGCGCCAATCTCAAACTATGCTAAAGTCTATCACAGCTGCTCGACGCTCTCTAACATCAATTAGTACAGGCTTCATGAAGGAAGTCAAGGTAGGTGCTCTCAACTCCTCGAGAATCGTGTACCCAAGGCGACGGAGATGTTTTTCGACTCCACTTGCAACCCGATTATAAAGAGCACATTTGGCATCATGCGCGACCTAGTAGGACTGCCAAACATACAGCAAAATCTCTGGTTAGTCACAGTTTCCACGACAGAAAATCATCTGGCCACCGTGTCCATACCGAGCTCCTCTAACTCTGGTCTTAAGCAGATTTCATAGGAGCTGGATACCGCAGATAAATATTCGAGGAAACACCCGTTCTGGAAATACGAGCCGTCGATTAGAAAGAGGCGAAGCGACCAAATCTCGTAAACCACTGCCGTCAATGTTGTTGTGCAGCCAGAGTTCTTCCTTGGTGTCTAAACATGCACCATGGACTCGGATCGGAAGGCTGAGATTCAGAACAATCTTGCCAAATTCGGAGTCGTTGACCACATTGCGTTGTACTCGGCACTGGGTGGAAAAGAGTTTTTCCACACACGCTCTCCACTGCATCGGGATGGTTACACTCAGACTTAGGGTACCAAGTCCCCTATGTTGTGTCCTTCGGTAGACGTAGGCAGCAACGAATATATTGCCTGATGAAGTTGTTCAACCTTTTGAGCGTGTTTTGTTGAACTTGGTCGAGCAACTGCGAATATGTTAGCCTCGGTATCAGGTAGTTTCTCGTGATCTCCATTCTTTGATGCGGCTTCAACGGGGCATGCTTCACCTCATCGAGTAGTGTGAGCAGGTGCTGTCGGTGGTTAAAGACTTCTTTCCCCTTGAAAGTAAATGGGATGCCCAAATATGTTACGGTGTCTGTCGGACCCAGAGGAGTGATGCGTTCCTCGGCGAAGCGAAATTGTTCGACTGAGACTGCTGTTGCCCAATGTTTCCTGTCCCCACAAATAACCATCGCTTTAGTCTTTCGGGCATTTATTTTCATACCGGCTCTTCCCAACTCAACCACAGCAGGTTCAAGCCTGACTTTTCGCAGACACAACCCACTCATCAGGAAGACAAAACATCTACTAGGGTGTTATGGAACAGGTATCCCAGTTGCTGTATCGACAATCCAAGAACCTCATCCATGACCCTGATGAACAACCATGGAGAGAGTGGGCCTCCTTGCCTCACACCTCTGTGGCAGTGAACCTCGGAGTTGGGGAAAACTGCTACAGCTTTCTCATAGGACTGTGTGATGTATCGAACTAGAGGTAATGGTGCTCTAAACGCCTCTGCAGATCTGATGATTGTGTCACGCGAAACCGAATCAAACGATTTCGAGTATCAGCAAACGCCAAGCTGACGTTAGACGCAGTCGCTGAAGAGTGACGGAGCGAAACATTTAAGAGCAACGTAGCTTCCAAACAACTGTCTCGATGTATAAATGCAAACTGGAATGAGGGCGGTTGAGATTTATGAATTCAGCGATCAAAAAGCACCTTATGAAAGCACTGGACAAGAATGGATGACATGGAGATCGGTCTCAGTTGATCGGATGAATACGGATTTGAGACTTTCGAAACTAGGGTAATAAGGATACGACACAGATGTGGGGGAAAACCCTCATATAGTAAGAGCACGTTGATATACCCAGTGGACGCGCTTGCATTGAACTGACGGGGCATCCTGGGTGTGAGCTTGCCAAGACATGGGGACGAATTGCCCATTAAACGGATCGTACGGCAGACTTCTGCAATTGACCCGATGAAGCTCCAACCGCATGGTACTACTACGCGACTTTGCTGGCAATCCACACGTTTCACAGCTGGCAGCACCTCTTTCCAATACCGCTCGGTGTCCGGGGGTAGGCCGCAGTTATCTTTCCATAGATCCTTCCATGAGCCATCGAGCACAGCAGACGCAGCATCGTTCCGTCTTTGATGGTATAGGGTCTGGATGGCGACGTAGTTGGCCCGGTAGATCTGCTTTCGGTTGACAGGCATCCGGTGGACTAGCTGACGACGACGTCATGATGCAGTTTTCCAGATGTGTGGGAATGTCCTGGGGGCGAGAAGGTCCAGAAGCGACAGAACTTGCTTCAGCATCATGACGCCAGAATGCAACCCTCGAGCCAATACCAGAAGGTCAACACTAGCAAGTAAACTGTGAGCATGGGATTCCAATTGTGACATGGCGTAATCTACGACTCGTTTAAACCAGACGCTACAGTCATCGGCTTCTGACGATCAGACTGCCATTTGACAGATAGTTTGGTCAGCGCCACCAGATGATGATTTGTCCTGTTGTACTTGCCAGTTAACTACCTGTAACCTGGTTTTGATGTTGATGGCCGATCGACCAGGAAAATGCTGCTCCATTCTCGCGAACAGCGCGGTTTGTGTGTCACAGGACGGGTATAAATTGTTAGCCAGGCACAAGGGTGATTGCGACTCTCGTGGGGACCAGCGGGCACCGGAATACTTCACTCGGCCAAGCTTATCTGCATTATGCTGGGTGGGGTGTGCATGCCGGCGATGTTGACTCAGACCAACATTCATCGGAAAAAGCGGGAACAGTCAACGCAAGCCGATTGGGCGACCATGTTCGTGCCAACACTATCATTGCCGCGAATTCGATGGTGGACTACCAAGCCAGCTTTCGATTTGCAGCACTTGCCACATTCCTCACACGTGAGCCCCACCAGTCTCTCTTGTGTACTGGTTGGAACTGGTGCGGAGGCGCCAGATGATACATTGCCTAAATTAACCAGCATATCGATACCAAACAGGGTGGTTGGCCCTGTCTGAAGATGCTGAACACTTAGTTCACCTAGAGTGACGTCCAGGCTACCCGGTCGACACCACGAGGAGGTGGTTCAGCTCGCCTCATTTTTATCTGTCATTATGTGTACAAAGTTTACCACATCTTTAGGCGTTGGATTTGGAACACAAGTCGGAACACTCAAGTAGAAAAGTGTGGTTAAAAAGCTTGGCCACACAAGGCTCTTTTTACTCAGTCGAACGACTCAGGTGTACGTAGAGAGAACGTTCTGATAACCATTTGTTTTGTTTTCTTAATGGCCAGGGAGATCGGTAAATAAACCTTTTAACTGCCCCACAGCAGTCTGTTTTTGCTAACCAAACTGACAACTGATTGCACCTATAATCGCATCTTTAAGCAAATTTTAAATTGGGAGTAAATTTCAATAGCTCCTTGATTTCGATTCACTTCATTTTTACTTCACATGGAATAATATAGTCACCTCACTTGTACTCGCTTATCAGTCTTAACAGAACTGTCCTGTTGCGGTCTGAGTTTACAGTTGGTGATTTTGACAGACATCGACAGAATACATGGTTTCGGGTTTCCTGATAGGTAAATTTCATTTTGGTACAATCGAGTCTGAGTGTGCATCAGGGAGAATGTCCCAGTTGATGTTTTGAGCCTTTTCTATTAAAACTAAAACTGCATATACTTTAATGTGAATTCCAGTGAATTCCATCTGAATCTCTCATCAGCTGAAACACACAGGCCTCTTCAGGACTTCGGTGAGAAATATTAAGGATGTCCAAGCATTCCTGTTGAATCAACACTCCTTTCAGGGTAAAGGATAACTGACAGGCAGGATGTCCAAGCATTCCTGTTGAATCAACACTACCTTCAAGGTACAGGATAATCTGACAGGCATCTACCGGTCTAATCCTTCTTGGAGCTCATCAGATTGGCGTCGTTCTGGAGCTTCCATCAACAGTAACTTGTGTAAAGTGGCGAAATAGACTTATTTACAAATCATCTTCGTAAAAATATCATCGGCAGGTAATTTAGTTAAGCATCTCCTTAAAATCGGTGCGATTAGCAAATAAATATATTTCACCACCTATGTGGCAGTCGGTTTTTTGTAGAACACGAGGCTGCTGAGAACTTGGGAACTGCGTCTACTCAATTTGAGTCAGAAAGAGCGAAACCGGTGGTAGGCGGTCGAAGAATTCTCACCAAACTGTTGCTATCTTGGCCAGCTGCTTTCCCAACTTTTCCCTCCCAGTGTCATACACATCCTGCTTATCGGCATTTATTCTTCGGCAGCAGGATTCCGACCAGTTTTGTCAACCATGGAAATTTCCCGATCTTAGTACCCAAACAAAAACAGGATAGACCGGTCACCTGTTCGCGGCTTCACAGTAGCACTGGTAGGATGTTTTGTCAATGCGTGCACACCTTGTCACACCAGCATCTCAGCTTGACAGTTTTTGTCCCAACATCCTAACAGATGATTCGGGGCACCATCTGACTCTCCCTTCCACCACCCCGTTGGCTGGCACGTGCAACACTGTTGCGCGTTCGGTACATGTGGATGCGTCAAGTACGGAAATAGTTCGCTCATCTCGAAAATTTCCAAGCAGTTCATGTGAACTTGGGCCATAAAGCATGTAAGTGTGTGCACACACGAAAATTCCATACAGTTCATCACCGAACGCATCGCCATCAAAGATTGATGCCCTCAAAACGATGTATGTAAAACACTGTACTGAAGTACGACAGTTGCGTTAAATTGTCCCTTTTGGAGCTGTCAACACTGAACATAGGTGAACCAGAAGCTAACTGCAATTGATAGACGGCGGCACCTGTGTGTGTGCATGTGTATGTCTGTTCTTATACGTGCTTGGGACTTGAGATACGATCAAGCACACACTCACATCGTGTTCGGATGCACAAATCTTGCCCCAAGGAAAAAGCCGTCTCACTCCCGTATTTCACTGCAGATATAACAAAGACAACAACACCGAAGGGTGAAACTGCACACAGGCAGTATAACAGGTGGCGCAATTCATCAATTGGTCCCGCCGTTTCACAAACTGTCAAAATTCGCCAGGGTCATCTCCGTCCGATAGAAGCAAGCTTGTGCTTCTGATGTACGTGTCCCATTGGACCATTGTCAAGCACGCACACTCAAGTTTGGGAGTGTAGTCTCGTACGTTGTTCACACATTGTTTGGCAGAGAGTGCATTCGTGCTATGCATATTGTTGTCGCCCAACCAGCGTCATTCGAAGCCACATGCAAGCCATTTATCCTCACCGCTCACTGACTTGTGTCATCCTCGGTAGGCTGTAGTCCTACGAATTTGTTCCAAGAACAGGGTCTATTGTGATTTCTATGTTTCTACGTTTTGTTGACAAAAACTGAGGAAGAAATAGGAGGGGAAATGGATGAAGAAGGACAGCACGGGGTAATAGGTTCATACGCGAGGACAAGTTACAAGTTCTGAGCAACGATTTATGGGCCTATAGGGAACAAACAAAATGTTTGACTGGCTAAACGAGCACCAGAATTGTACTAGGAGTAGCAGTACATAAAAATCTATGTAGTTGATTTACAGGCTTGCTGTATTTATGGGTTCATGGTTAGTTTGTTGTCTCTTTTGTTCTGTGCGGCGTCCGCGGCGGCGTAGCTTCATTTTGTTTGCACCTCAGTTGTCACGAGGGCAGCGTGCCATAAGAATTATTTCCAACATGTACATGCACACATGTACACCTCCTACTTCTTGGGCATGCGAACAGAAACGCATGAGCGCCTGCTTGTTGGAATGAAAATTGCGTGCACGCGAAGTGCAGCTGATCCGGCTTTGAACGTAACCCAAATGAAATGCAAGAAAAAAAACGAAACGAGTATAAGCACACAAGGGTAGCCTACTTGAACACCTTCAACTATCTAGGTAGGTAGCCAAATACATCTTACAGACAGTTTCATCAAATTTTGGGTTTTCTGTAGTACGAGGGGGAGCCACATACTCATGTCGAATATTCAGACTCAAATAAGCATCTGTGAGGTTACAAATAAAAACGATGCTTGCTTAACAACGCACTTTAGCCGGATATTCAAAACTATCCAACTGATATCATTGCCTTGTAAATTTGAGATGAACTACAGGTTCTTTTTTATTGATCAGGTAGTAATGTCTGTTGGAAATTTTCACCGTGACATCTGTGCAGAAGAAAGACTGTTACTCGGATAAGGAAAAGGTATTTTCTGAATAAATTTGAATATGGTTAATAGGATAAACCTTGGTTTTCCCCTCTAAAATGTGGTCCGTATGGGAATATGGTACGGATGTCTTGAAAACTCAAAAGTGATCTTGAACCTATGTAACACAAAGTCTGGGAATACAATCACTTCACTCGATACACGAGCAGGTTTAGTGAAGTTCAGGCTGGAAGACTTAGTTTGTCAGGAAAGTTCTCTACAAGCTTTAGTCCTCGCAGATTTGACGACGGAGCACTTTGTCCTGGAACTTTGCATTCATGGATGAGACATTTTATGGAGATTCGCCCTGGTACAATTTACCGCCGAGACACCTGTTTCAAGGACAGTGTATTCCAAGCTAGTTCGTCCAGGGCTAATTCATTTAGAGACTGTAACGTGTACTGGCTTTTGGCTTGTAATTTTACCGTGACGCGTACAACGATCATTTACTGAAAACAGAGATTCGAGGAAAGTTCCAAACTCAGTGCATGGTATTCATGGTCCCACATATAGATAACGGTTCCTTCCTGAAAATAAGCAGATTGCATAACCTTGATCTCAATGCGTGAAGCAAAGTCCAAGTACGAAATAAATTTGATGTTGGCTGGAGATTCAACAGGAGCTTTTTTATAGGACAGAAATGTGGTGAAATTCTCGCGGCCGCATAGCTTGATGAATCCACTCACAATGATCACCATTCAAGAGGGAATCCTTAAATAATAGTACGGCCTTCGGCAGCAACCTGTCTCCGTGTCATTTGGAGCAAATGCACCATACATTATGGCTCCCTAACGGTGACCGAATAATGCAGATTTCCAATGCGGTTTCTGGCTGGCTTCACCGACCCAGCGTAGTTACCCACTGCACTCATCACAGTGAGTGGTGTGGTGCCTTGTGATACTTCGTGGTGAGAACGTTCTGGCTGGCTAGTCACTAATTGGGCGGTTGTCGCTCACCTTTTTCGACCTGCTTAATGAGTCATCAATGAATTTTTCTGGACTGTTTAACCATTGATCAAACCATCTGGTTGTATATGAGATAACGGTCCTTGGACTTCTTCTTAACGGACAGAGGCTCAACCACTCGTCGGTTTGGAATTTCTGGTAGGATTCAGGGCTTAATCCTGAATTTGGCATGCTGTTCGTCTTTCATGGTGGAGGCTCTCAATAATCGATGTATTCACACTGCATGCCACAAGACTGTCATCTTCTAATCATGGTTGGCGTGTGTCAATCAACGCTATCGATCTTTCACACTCTCGCACAATGAAGGAGATTCTCACATCGATGTTTGAGCGGTTCTAAGGGATAATGATAGAGTAACATCGCGCAGGATTTGGTGTCGGTTTAAACTCCGGTCGACAGAAGTTCCACGGCCTGAAAATGCCCCCTTACGTAACTATTACGTAAGAAATACAGCCCCAAAGTATAGCTGGCAGACTTAATTAGCTAATATAAGATAATTCATTTAGGATCTTTGCAAAAGCCTCCTAATATTGGTACCTCGCTCTCTGTCTGTTTCCAACAGGGCGGGCGGTGCTTGTTTTTCCGTAAACAAGGGTGGAGCCTTCGTTCAGAAGGGTAGACTTATGTCAAATATGTGGCCAAGAAAACCGACATTCGATCAGAATGTGTCAAGACGACCATCATGAATCAATTACAGTGCGCAACTATGAAGTTTTCGATAACTAAATTGGGCATACAGTTACGGGAGTCTGAGTAATTTTTGATTTTCTGTGCTCAAAATAAGCTGTTGGACAATCATTGCCCGGCAGTGATGTGACTTCCTTTCTCGTTGGCTTTACTTCATATGAATTTAATTCCTTAAAACTCTTTACCCGCACGATTCTGTGGCTTCCTTTTCATCGATTAATGTTACTTGTTCTACCTCCGAGTTGTCAACAATTCACCGTCTTCCATTTAAGACCTTTGATCCACTTACTCCTGTATCATCATCGCTTTCGAAGCTTTAAAGCCACACGCCTTCAAGTATCCAGCTTTCTCGCCTGCGATAAACCGCTAGATTTGACTGTGATGGGCCATATGGCCAACACCAGTAGAAAGGTTTGTCAAGTTGAGCATATGGACATGATTTGAGGCGTTTGCATCCATCCTTTCTGTGAATGGATTACCATGCTGACTCTGCTGAGAGGAAACACTAGTGGCACAGAACAGACTGTAACGATCGGCTGGAATTAACAAGTACAACTCAGTGCAAAGGCTTATCAATCGGTACAGTTCTGGATCTCGATGTGAACAGCAAAAACCTGTGCTAATCGTTAACTAGCTTCTGACGTTAAACCTCTCAGATCCCTTTAAGCGGGTTTGTGGTTGATTTCGATGCTCGCAAGTGATGAATTTTTGGTTAGGGCACCAGGTACTTGTTCAGTTCATTACGGAAGTTGAACTCCAGGTCACTCCAACCGTCGGTTATTTCAAGCAGACATTTGTGATTCTAGGGGTCAGTCGTTGTGTATAAAAAGCCTGGTTTTATTCAGTGCTACCAACTCATCACATGTGTTGGTTAGCGCCAGCTAGCTACACCTGACTCTGCTGCTTCCGGTTGTAAATTGCTATCTGAGTTCTGATGGTCCGGAAAAGTCGGGCGATTTTAAACCTTAATTGGATTTGCTCGGAAGACAGCTGATCACACACCCCTCTTCATCCGAGTTAGGTTAACACAACAACTTGCTTTGCAACAAAGCAAGCTGCATTACCCACGTGTCCAAATGAATATGGGTTGCCACTCATTAAACTGGGAGATCACAGGTTCGAAACTCTGTGGAGCTTCGTGAGACACATTGCTGACAATTCCAAATGAAACAGCTGAAGAGTGCTTCTCGACTTTTCACCGTAGACTGACCTTATTTACAGGACAAATTTCAATTACCAATGTAAAAAACATCACACCAACAGGTGACTGAGTTACAGTTTGCCTTGCTTTAATCTAAAAATTCGACCACCGGAAGGGAATTTCCTCTTCACTTTTGTGACCTTCTATGAAAGTGACCCTCGCTGAGCTACTGGAGCACTTAAGTTGTCTGTGCTGACAACGTGGGCTAAGTCTCATTTCACCCTTGACCCCAGGGTTTAACGTAATTCTTTTCAGAAATAGCCAATATAACCTTGCATTTCAAAATCCCCCCACCACACTTCGCAAAGTGTTGCATACGCAGTTAACATGAAGCTAAACAGGCCTAAATACATACGGGAACAAAACACTAAGAGGTCAAAACACCGAAAAATCTTACAACAATCCCGTATTTTTACACTTGTCACCACCCAATACATTGTAGACTTCACGACGTTCTGATGATAGATAGATGATAGATGGTAGATAAAATAGGAACAGCCAGCAAAACAGCGAAAATTGGGCTGAAAATCACTCTAATGCAACGTCATACCATCGGCCCCGCCTGAAATGAAGTGAAGATGTATAGGTTGATGGATGACTTATTTGACTTGGCGAACGTCCTGGAGAAATCGTGTTGAACTCTCCGTTTTTCGCTGTGCATATCCGATTTAATTGTTGATTTTGCATTCTTTAGTGTTCATTGCTCACCCGAACGGGCACCGATGACTTCCCCTCGATAGATGACGAAACGTTTGAGGCTAACTTGCAAGCTCGGCGAACTGATCAGTAGTCACTTGACTGGGTGACAGCGGACACATCAGAGCCACCAATATTCCGGCACTATAACACTATTCACATTGTGCTCACTAAATTGGGACTGCAAAACCTCAATTCTTCACTCCTAGTGGTCGTTTAGCACGTTCATTTTCAGTTATGATCTACGGATTATAAATATCAGTGATAATATCCCACCGGCACTTTGGTGGACACTGCCGCTAACAACGTTTGCAGTCGTAAACTGGGTTTAGCATCGAACGAATCAAACTGATATATCAATAAAATCAAAGTATCAAACTAACCAGTGGACACAGAAACACCAAGTGTTACAATGGAGTGATGTGGTTAGTCATTCATCTTCGATATGAGATGATGCAAACTGAGAAGAGGACAATCGAGAGGAGGGAAGAAGCTATTAAAAACAGAAAGAATTGGGTTAACCAGTCGATTGAAAGAAACGCTTACCACAACGCAAAAAAAATCACAAGCGGATCAATATTTTTACGGAAACACTGTCTTACAGCTAGATAGCCGCGCCAAGGGATGAGGATCATCAAATGTTACATGAAATCAAGCAGATAGGAAACACCCGTCTACTGTCGGTGTCTTCTCTTATGGTGACAAAACAATTGCAAGTTAGTTGCCAAGCTCGGTGAACAGATCAGCATTCAATGGGTTAATTGCCATAATCATCATCATAATCATTGCCATTTTCGTCACTGTTGACATCCTTATGATACTCTCATGAGTATCCTCTTCGCCATGATCATCACCATGCATATTGCCGTCATCACCGCCAACATCATTACTGATGTAATGGTGATTATTGCTTATCCATCGTACCTTGATTAATTTTCCCAACAATCAGCTGATTTAATCAAAACCTGGGTTCGAATGATAGTCTGCAGTCGAAAATGGGCATTACAACATGTACGTCACTGTTAACTTATTTGATATAGATTTGCGTTTGCAGACGGTTTGGTGGAAAGTAGACTTAAACTGCAAAACAGAAACAGGAGCAGAAGTTTTGTAAACACATTAAAAATGAAATTCATTTGAGAAACTTTCTCGGGAAATGAACCTGGGGGCTGTTGAAGGTGTCACTGTGGTTGCCTTGGCAACGGAGAAAAGAAGGAATGAAAACTGATCGATAAAAGAAAAAATGCGCTGGGAAGTGGCCTAGGGATATAGATTCGTGCTGTTTGGCTGCCACGCGGTACTGTGCATTGCACTGTTGTTAGCTTGTTGGCTTGTTGCAGGAATTAGTTTTAACATGCCGATGAGCCAAGACGATGTAATTGATCTTCATACTCGGGGGTTACCTATTCACACCGAGATGCAACATTCACATGGTCAAAAAGTGCAACGTATCAATGATTCGCACCAAATGTCGAAAATGATCTGACAGTCCCCAGACTGCGACTATTCAACTCAAAAATAGGAAATTCGACTCAAACTTACACAGCCCCAGATACATACCGAAAACCAATTTACTTTGATCCTGACGATCGTTGGTTGAAGGCTGTGATAATGATCAAGCCCTCACTGAGGTAACCGAATGACTTCATCGTTGAAGGATACATTAAATAGGCGTTCAGCTGCAACACTTTCTGCCGCTACCTGAGAGAAGCATGATGGCTGAGATACTGACAGGTTGCCCAAGCCAAGGCAGGAACATTTGAGTTGCTGTGGTTTGGTCTCAAACGACGGACCTTCAGGTCAGTAAGTCCGCAACCTAACCATTGGGCTATCTCGAGCTCACTGGCGCAAGTTTTTGTTCGGTCTGTCCAACTGCCTTTCCCTTGGGTAGCTTAATTCTTACTTTATGAAAAATTGGCAGACACCAGTTCCAATGTTCATTATGTTTTGTGAGCCATTTCATTGCTACGAGTTGACAAAAGGGTCATATCAGTCAAGCAGTTCGTGAGGAGGAACTGTCTCTTTATTTTGGAACCCTGAACGAAATAGACGACTGACACTAAAATAGAGCTATGAATGAAAAGCGGAGATACCACATACCATTTGGATAGAGGGAAGGCCAACAACAGCGTCTTGAAAATCTCACTTGTTGTTAATTAAAAGGGATCGCAGCTACATTCAGGAAATAAAAACGGATATTGATACCAGTCGTGAGATAGATGCACTGAACTCAAAACTAGTCCCCGTCGTTCTAGTAAAAACGTCAGCCATGAGCAGCGGTTGCTTGTCCCACTTCATTTACAGTAGTTCTTAATAACATTTCCTTGTGAGGGAAAGGAGATACGAGAAACTTGATTCTACTTTAGATGGTAAAGAGGAAACGGTGAAAATTCATTCAGTGATGGGAACAATGTGATCAAAACTGCAAGCGACTGATCGAAATACTTCTATGAAAGGTTTTGTTACGAAGGTCCGTCCGGTACTGATAGTTGTAAACTACTAACTTTACGTGGTTTTATCCCGTTTTTCTTATTAAAATGCTGTCAACCTTCGGTGCACACTTTTGCAGAAGATCTCCCCTAGTGATTTTTCTTTACACTAGGAAGCTATCAACACCTGATACAAGCTTCCTAGTATCGACCAAGAAGGACCTGTCACAAGAACTGGAATACTCGGCTTAGACATAAGTTGCACTTGTGCACGTGCGATATACAGAATCAGTACTTTCCCACAAAAACAGTTCCACAAGAAAATATTTGGGAATTTGCAGGGATTTACCAAGTTTCGCGTTTTTTCCAGCAAAAACCACTGTACCTAATGGTGGTAAGGTAGACATCTTGAATTCTGCGTCGTTTGAAAAATGAACTAACTTTGTACGAATAGCCTTTGTCTCTGGTCGTACCGAGCTTTACTACCCTACAGCCTTCTCAGCAAAAAGTGTCAGTCTACATTTAATCACATCTTGGTTGTAGAGCTTCAGCGTGTTGGGTCTTCTGTTGGGTCTCTTCTGCTAAGGTTATTTGTTGAAGAGTCTCATGAACTGCTTTAATTCTATTAATTTATCGGGATTTCCACAAGTGAACAGTTTATATCAGTTGTCGTGCAACGCCTAGTTTACTAATGCAGAATAGTGGAGGAGCATTGTATGATTCTTTCGTGTTTGTCGTAAGTTATCAGCGATGTGTATCTCGCGAAAACAATCGTTGAGCTGTAATACCCTTTTGGTGCCTAACTGCCATGCCACTGGAAGGAAGCATGAGGGCTAGGATACTGCCAGGTTGCCCAAGCCTAGACACGGGAGATCAAGGGGCGGAGGTCGGGTTCGAACCCCGGGCCTCTCGCCTAGTAAATTCGCACTCTAACCACTTGGACCATCTCGCGAACTTCCAGAGAAATTCGAAGTGATGGCCTCCTGGCTTTTGGTTGAAGGCCTGGTCGACAGTTTGATTGAACCTTACGTAGGCAGCATAAATTGTTACTCATTCTTCAGTTACGCGTTTCATATCATGTGGCTAAGTTTTACCCACCATCGAACAATATTATGTTTATGTAAATGGTTTTGCGATTTGTACAAATAACTTTTAGTCCCCGAGTTGGCTGTATTTGAAATTGAAAGCAGGTAACCATTCAAAATAACCCATTTAGATGGAGTCATTCTTTGAAATAAAACAGTTTGATTGCTTTTGGCTACGTGCTCAGATTGTGGGGTCAATGAAGGACTATTTATCCGACATCCTCTCCGAAAAGCTTTAGTGCCATGTGTTGCATTCATCGACAAATATGGTTGATTTGGGTTTTACATTTGAAGTCTCAGCTTCCAACTTCAGCCACATCAAGATGTCATATGTCGACTGGTTCCTCGATGGTTCATAGATTGGAAGCTTTACTTGGGAAACTTCCTTGAGTTCCTTCAGATGCGCATTGCTAATTATTCCCGATAAGGCTTAGATCAACTTCACGCAGAGAATTAAACCTCGATTGGAAATTTCCGAAGCTTCTCACGCTACTAATGTTGATTCGTTTTTTTTAAAAAAAGACGAGTGCTACTGTATCAACACCGGCTTAGAGTAAGATATGTCCAGCTTGTCACACTTTATAAGATACCCCATTGGACCTTTGGGGCATCATTGTTTAACGGAAATCTAAGATACTATCTTCTAAGGCTCACTGACATTGGGGGATCACAAGTTCCAATATTCTAATCTATGCAAATCATGTGCACACTCTCCTCCGTGATCAAATACAGTCAGCAGTGTGAGAATTTGCATACTGACATAAAGTACACAGGCTTATAGTGTCTCACCAGCAGTGAGAGGAAGACAAAGGTTTTTAGATAGTTGAACTAGCTTGTCTGAGGACAGAGGGAGTAATTGGAGAGTGCTTTGTATGAGCAGCGACGAAGCACAGTTAATGGAAGAAAACAATGCTCGGCTTCGGCATTTTGGGGACAATCAGTCATTCAACCACATGCTGACTGTCAGTGATTCTGCACGTGCAGCTCTCGTTCGTGTCCAGATGAAGTAAAGTTGATACGAAGACTGATCTGTAGTTAAGTGATCATTGAACCCATCAAATATGATAACCAAAAGGTTCCTTTACCAAACATTTCTTGGTTTTCAATTCAATTTGCCCTACCAGCTATAAACTGTGCACCATAGACACATTGGTTCCAGTTACTGGAGCCTCGATCATCGGGAAAGGGGAGAGTGTGAGATATACAGCCAAGCCTTGTTAAGTTTGGAAACTGAATAGCTGGGTATTGAAGGGGATAGCTTTGATGCACGAGCGTCACTGACTACACTGTCAGGCCATCTCTGCCACAGTCATTAACTACTGGTGAATGGAGTCACGGGTTCCCCATTTAGGAAGGCGCTAGTTGCTGACCCGTCTAAGTTTATTGGTTACTGTTTTCATACTTCGTTTCCAGGTCATACACTGTCCACTACTCGGTCGCTTCCACTCAGCACAGAGCTGTGAGGCAGATGCTTTTAATTCGAATCTACTGAAAACCTTCAATGACCGTAACAAAAGGCACCAGCTATGAGCTTCCGTGGGAAGTACACAGTTGATACCAAGCATGGGAAGAGAGCAATCGATTTTATGAGCACCCCGGTTTTCAGTGGGTAGTTAACGTCTATCCATGTGGTGATGCTGCATGTCAACTTATAAATTAAATAGTGATGAAGGGGCCAAAGTTGTTGTTGGATAAGATCCCTCCTGGATATTGGCACCTAAACAGCAGCTCCAACTTCGTGCTACCTATGGGTCGCTTGATAAACCAAGGCTGGAACAAACTCAGTATACCCTTGCCATTGTAGGAGGGAATGTCTTGCGTTGCTACACATTATGTCAAACTTCAAAAGTAAAATCTGCTAAGGGAAGAAAATTTCCGAAGAATTACTAATCAATAATATAATGAACGTCTTAGGATATTAGCCCTGCTCATTTCGGTTTACGGGTGGTCACGAGAGTACCCACTACAAATGAATATGGCCAACAGAAGACTACCCACTGTACAGGATCTCTCAAACGACGAATGTCAGGAGTTTATATCTTACGTTAGAAGTATTGCTACAAAACAGGCTGATAAGAAAACATTCAAATTAAACAAAACCTTGGGTGAGGAAAAAAAAACTGCTCCAACTTTTTTATCGATGAAACGCTTTTGGAGAGCCTATCACTAGGGCCAAAATTCTGCTACCCGAGCCGTAGAAATGACAAATTAGCAATCGAGGTGCAATTCGAGAACCTATTTGACCAGACTTCTGGCCTGTTCCCGACCCCAATGGACAACTTAGACCGC
>NW_008751697.1:1519295-1540780 GCF_000715545.1 Opisthorchis viverrini | reverse complement strand
AATGCTATGCTGAGTCTGCCTTGGTCGTGTGACACGAATCAACCGGCCAAGTCACTCAACAGCTCTCTTCACTGTCTCACAGCATCAGATGCGAAAGAGATCCCGAAAACATTAACGTTCGTCACTTGTATTTTTGAAACCATGAGAATATTCAAACAAATAAATCTGTCATCACTTGTTCGAGTTCTTTTCTGGTTCGCAGATATGCCTCATCTGGTAATACATATTGAAGGGGCGAGTTTGAATGTGCATTCTTCAATAAGCAAATACATTCATTTCATGTCACTGGCACGTGAAACATCCTAAAAATAGCGGTATGTAAGACAGACCACACTTGGATCACCGCGACATTTGGGAATCACCGAAGAAACTTTTTCCCGCTTTGTTGTTCAAGACTACTTGTTACAACTACAGGCGAAATATTCAGGCTGTGTTTTTTGGTTAAATTTCTCGTTTATGGTATCTTCCAATTAAATTCGCTGCACGAACCCTACCTCCTGTTTTATGCTGTGCGACATTCGAGAGATCCCATATATTTTCTTGATAGAGCAACCGATACATAGTATTGCTAAAAGGTATCCCGATTTGCCCTTCTTAACACCCATCAGGTAGAAGCGGCGAGATGTCGAGGTTCTAGAAGCCTCCTTATTTGCCCCCGTGAGTCCAACTAAATCGAAGATTACAACACTCGCGGAGTTCCTATGGCCAAACTATTTATATCCGTCCCATAAGAGAGACATAGTGTGCCACCTGTTCTCAACGAATATCGTTAAAACCACTTCAGCACGTTTCTTCAAGCAGCGTGTCTACACATAGCTTTCTTCATCTGCTTGACTTTTAGCCTCGAAAACTTCCATTTGTTTGTTGAACTGGACGGTACAATATGGGTGGTTTTAGCAACCTGACAGTTCGACAAGCGCTTAAATGAATCTTTGAATTTGTTTTAACAAATGGGGTGAACTACCAGCTCACCTGATACACAAAGCTCTGTCAAGCAAATACCATCGCAGGATACTCCCAGTATTCTGTCAGTCAGGTATAATATACTGCGGGGCTGGACTCTGAGTAATAAATGAAAGAGAAGGGGCGTCTCTAGCACACACTGGTCAAATGTTTAGTTCAACCCAGTTTATTGTTGCTCTGACTCAGCAGAGGACGACAATGCGTGAATGAGCCTTCGAAACGCTACTGTTCAAATGCAGTAAAATGGACCTTCGAAAACTGATTCCACCGTAAAAGTTTTCGCTTTCACACCATGGGAGGAATTCTTTTTTCTTCTATATATATATATATATACATATATATACAAACGTATATGTATACGTACACCATATTTGGGTGCTATAACGTCGGATGGAGGCGAAGTGACTGTATGGAATGAGAAGAAGCAGAACAATGGAGCTGATGGATATTCCCTCGCCATTAGCTCAGCCCTATGTGCAATCGGCTGTGATGTCGAATTTTTGGTTCACTAGCCGATGTTCACCTCTTATTGAGGGATCTGTCTTCCCCAATCCGCCAAGGCTGTTATTGGATTGGAACTTCCCAAGATCACGGTCAGTGACTTCTGCTTAATTGCCATTGTGGGCTTTCTGTGTACCTATGAAACTTTTATGCGTGGTACATGGGGTTGAATGTACATTCTTGCCATTGAATCTCACACCAGACCAAGTATGACGGATACTATGTGCCTGAAGTGCGAGTCTTGCTTGCGCTAGCGTTTACTGCGCCTTGAAGTACATTCACCATTCTTTGTCCTTTCCTCGATTGCTTGTCCTTGCACGCTTGGTTCCGTACTAAACATTCTTGAATACGTCATGATTAATCTTATCTGACTGAAACTGTTGGTGACATGACTTCAAATTCGAGGCTTTTGCCTTTTTATCTACTACTCTCCTGTAACCCTTCCAGCATTCATCGCCTGCATTTACCTTTTATGTCTGCGACCGTGCTCTTCAAAAATAAACGATAGTGTGAACTTGTAATTGTTCTTCTAGGTTATAAGAAACAACAAAGGCTGTATTAGAAGGATCGTGTTAAATCATATTTGTAGTCATCAGCGTCATCACCTACCCATGTGACCACACTAAATGCTCTGAGAGAAAAACAGAGTCGTGCTTCTAGACGGACCATGCTACTGAAAAGGTTGCTGAAAAATGCGACAACTCTCTCCCGGTTTCGTTCCACTGCTTTTTGTAACTCACACACAGCTATCGCTTACATTTACTATTTATGTTTGCGAATATGCTCTTCAAATATAAACGATACTTAACCCAGAAGTCTGGAAAGAACAAACGGGTGAACAAATGTACGAACAAAAAACGAACAAATGAATGAGTGGGAGAGGAGGGAGTGTTTAGATGATTGAATGAATGAATAAACGTGTGAATGAATGAATAAATGAGTATATGTTTCATAGATTTCCTCACTTACGCAACTGATTACCAAGAGATTGAAAACAAAGTAGGGTTAGTTCGGCGATAATTTCCTCACAGTAAAATCTTGGCACATTATTCTGGTCCTGGTCTGATAGTGCCTCACAGATTAGAGTGCTGTGATTGACTAACAGGTAGTTCTCTATATATCACGTAATTCTATCGGTGTACCCAAGAGGTCCATGGAAAGCCAACTCAGTGCCCATTAGTTCAGTAGTTTCACCTAATAACCACATATAGACCGTTTTTTCTACTTTGTCTGCAAAGTAGGTAACAGAACTCACCCACTCGGTGCACTATTCCACACAAAACACCCATCCTCAACATTACATCAGCTGAATAGGTGGATCTACTGCACCTTCTTGAGCGGCATTTCAAGATCTCCTTCTGTTACTTCGTTTGTTATTTAATCGGAATTCCAACTGGCAGATGCGTCGTTTTTTAGGACGTGTATCCTCGTGTTAAGAAAATCGGGCGATGGGAACATAAACATCATATTTTTAAGTTCATATGTATGGTGAAACAGCTGGAGCTAAAAATTCTGTGTAGTCTGCCATGGCTATTTCACATTGAGTTTTTTAGGACGTGTATCCTCGTGTTAAGAAAATCGGGCGATGGGAACATAAACATCATATTTTTAAGTTCATATGTATGGTGAAACAGCTGGAGCTAAAAATTCTGTGTAGTCTGCCATGGCTAGTTTCACATTGACGCTCTTTCGCACAATTTCACAGCACACTGGCTGCCTTGAGTGTGGAACGGTAGCCCAAAAGCCGCAGACGACCTTACCGTTTTAGCAAGGGAATCTAGAGGCAGCCTGCTTGCTGCACACTATGTGAAAGAAAACCAATGTGCTGTTGACCTTGAGGAACTTTATCGAGTATCCAACCCCACTAATCTCATCACTCGGACATTCTACCATATCATCGTTTAAATTAGGAATTGATTTTCTCCGAATCCGGGAAATAACCCCCCTCATCTGTCCCAGATAGCATGAAACCTATAATAAGCTGTCTATGGGTTTCGGACAGTTATCACAAATGACTTAATTCAGCAAATTGTACATTTCCTCAGCCACTTAAATAGCAATTTGGGAGAATCAAGCTGGTTGTTCTGTATGCATTAGGTTTGAAGCGGAGAATTCTTAAAACCACTCTTGAGAAGCCGGAGAATCCTATACCACATCTTGAAACTTCAATCGAAAAAATGATAAGTTTGTCTTAGAGACCATTCTTCTCCCGCGGTAACTTTGATCTTACTGACATGTAAAACCCTAGTCGAGTACGTTCACAAAGGAGAAAAGCAAACACAACAGTTGTGCACAATTTTTGGGACTGCAGCTGGCTGAATAAGCACAATACTACAAACATGTTCCTATTTGGGGTGGGGATGAAAGAGTGATACAAAATGTACTTTCTATCGGCTAACAACTATGAATACACTGGAGCCACTATTGTTCGTCTCTTTGCGGTCCAAATTTTGAGACCGGCCAATGAATAGTTTCATGTAATACCTTTTGGTGAGGTGATGGGTGAACTTGAGGTTTCACTGTCCAACAACAAATCTTCACTCATCGTATCCGAAGGGCGGCTTGTAGTGACATCTCCATTGTTGTTCAGGCCACATGAGCTGGACTGATGCTTTGTAAGTAGTCCCATTCGTGAGAAAGTCTTTGAACACCGCACACAACGATAACGTTTCACTTCTGAATGGGTTTGCATATGGGCTCGGAGGTTGGATCGGTCCGCAAAAGCCCTGGCACAAACAACACAAGCAAAGGGCTTCTCACCCGTATGCGTCCGTAAATGGCCGTTTAGCAGCCACATACGTGAGAAAGCCTTACCACAGAGATTACACTTACAGGGAAGCGTGTGAGTTCGGACATGCATTTTTAGCGCAGACATTGAATAGTAAATCTTTGTACAAATATGGCAGCAGAATGGTCGTTCTGATCGACACTGGCCAGAGGCGTCGAAAAATTGATTTTCCATCACAGCATTTGCTGATCCATGTGGCTCAAATGCGCCCATTTTTTCTATCTGGACGTTTGTACGCAGTCTGTGTGGTGGTCGCACTGTACGCAAAACAGGTTCGTTTGACCGGATACCTGCACTGATCGATGAAGTACCCGGTGGTTTTATTTGTGATTTGTAGGCTTCTGATGATGGTCTCAATTGAACTGCCGCCTGAGAAGCTAAACGGACATTACCGTGTTTGTGAGCCTGATGTCGGACTAGTCCAGTATGGGTAGAATAGGTCCGACTACACGTGTTACAATTAAATCTTTCTGGTGTGAACGAGCCTTTGGGGGAACAATTTGTAGGAAACCGTCTGCAATCTTTGACTTCGTCTGAACGTCCAAGGAGACTTGGAATAGAAAATCCATCGGATTTTTTCTGTTCTGGATTGGGTTTTCCTACTACACTGCTTCGCGTCGTTCTTGCTTCGAATCCATCCTTCACAACAGCGCTCGGTCTCAGTTGGAAAGACTCCCTGTTGGAGGTCAAGCACGCGCGAACGTAGTCATCTAGTCCATACTTTTGACGGGATGAGTCAAAGTGAATATCTGTGGTTAATCCAGGTAAATTAACAATACTCGAAGAATCTTGGTTTGATTTTTGGGGAACTGGCTGTGTGGCTTGTTGCAGGGAATGGTGTCCAATGAACAGTTGTGCAAGCTGATTCAGCTGGAAAAGGCTTATGCTTGGATCTGATGGAAACTGCAGGGAGACGTTAGGAGAAGGATTTTCGAAAGGAAAACCTCCATTACTCAGGGTGGAAGATACGCTGGATTTTATCTCGGCCAACTTCTCCAGCCTATCCAGAGATGAACGTGTTGACTTATTGTCCTTTGTCATCGGTTCCAAACGGTAGGTACCGTTAGGAAGCGAAGTAGGCGAGAGGGAAGTTTGCAGTAGTTCTGACGGTATATTGAAATCGGCAGGACCGTTGGCAGAAAGCATTGAGTGGAGTGCACTGGTTGTGTCTGTATTAGTAAGCTTTTCATCTGTGAACGAATCCGGGGTGCTTCCAAGGTTTGGCGAAGTTTGTGGAGTAGTGGTTGAATGTTTGGGACTCGAGTGGTAAGGCATAGGTTTGTCGTCAGTCGGGCCCACGCTCCAGTGGTTCCAAAGACGTTGAAATTCATCAAGTTCTTTAAATGTAACTAGAATATTTGGAGAAGAGAAAAGCGGCAGGAGGTATTAGCGTAAATCAGTAGTATTTCATGGGCAGTATCACTGTAATCAGCATACAACAGCAATACAAATTGTTTCTTATCCACAATTTATCTAAGGAAGCGTCACAAATACTTTTTACCGGAATCGCTTCGTCATTTTTGGTCGACTCATCTCGAACGGAATAAAGAACCTACTAAATGATGGTTGACAAAGAGATATTCCGCGAGCTTTCTGACTTTTAATAACTGGGGCTTAAATCACTTTGCTGTTAGCCTTTCGGCTAGCGAAAAACAAGAACAGCGTTTACTGATATCGTTTATTCCACAAATGGTTTTAGTGCATGTAATAATAAATATGATTATGGTTCAATTAATTATCATACCGAAGCTATGCAGCTTTTGATGGCTCCCAACGCCTTCTGTGCAACCACCGTATGGGTTTATCTGACAGTCTTGAAGGGCATATTTCCATCTCCTTGATAATAAATGATCAAATGAAGAAATGACAGAGAGTGACGCAGAGAATCAGAGGGAGGTAGCATTGAAATTGTTCTTCTCTTTTGGATCACGTATGATGTGTCTCCAACCATCGGGACAATTACAAGCTGTGGGCTAAAACAAGTAAACTGCATAGCAGCACACGTTCGGCGGCAGTTAAAAGATTTTGCTGCTAACATCTCACGTCGCAGCATACATTACTCTAAAGCAGAATTTCGGAGCAGGTAACAGCTTACAGGCAGATGCGCTTATTTTCTCTGGCAAGTGCGAAGGATCACTGGCGAATGCGAAATAATGGTCAACTTTAGTAGGTCTTGCCACAAGCTGTCTAAATCCCGATCTGTACAAATTAAAAATTATGATGTCTCTGGCAAACTACCGGCATAACTCTTGTCGTGTGGTGACCAATTGCTTTCATTGAAGTGGTGCAGGTTTAAGATTAGCTTATAGTAGTTAGTTTACAATAAAATGGTTATCTTGGTGTTACACGTGGGACGACATAAACATGTACACGAAAGGAAAACAGTGTATTCTTTTAAAGGAAACTACACACAACGTTACTGAAAACTCCGACGGCTGACTACCGGTTTCGCCCTTCTTGGGGTTCACCAGCTAGGTGCTGTCTCCGAGTTTCTGTCAACCTTATGTTCCACTTGAACCCGAATTGGACTGATTTCGACAAACACACTCATTCGCAAATCAATTTGGTTTTCACGAGATACTCAGATGAATTTTGAGTAGTTTCCTCCATGTTATTACACTGCAATATTTGAGATATCGCACCAACTGAAAAATGAGGCTGTCTTCGTGTAGTCCATTCAGTTGAAGTCATAAACAAATACTCAGATGAATTTTGAGTAGTTTCCTCCATGTTATTACACTGCAATATTTGAGATATCGCACCAACTGAAAAATGAGGCTGTCTTCGTGTAGTCCATTCAGTTGAAGAGTATCATAAACAAGAGATACAGTTGAGTTTTCCATGAGAACCAACTAGATACACAAAACAGTGCTTTTGTCTGAAAATAGTGTATTTGCAAACTGCTCATCGGTTCATCCCATCCAATGCGGTTCGGTACCTACTTGTTCCATCGCTGTCCCATGCTATTCAAACTGCTCCTCTCGTTTTACGTATCGTACAGCTGTGGAAAAAATTGACGAAATTGGACCGACCACAACCCTTATTTAAGTAGCTGTCCCAACCTGATGTCATAATGTTGGGCTCTACTGAGGATTCTTCCCCTTATTTAGGTGATGCAGCCCACAGGAACTGATTATACTGCATATTTTAATCAAACTGAAGTCTCATGGCTTGGTCGGTGGGCTTAATATCATAATACTGGATGTAAGCTCTCTTTTTTGAGACTGTACGAGCCAAATGATTCAAGGAACTATATGTAAGGCATCAAAAATTTCTGGGCCTGTGTCAGCAATTCACCCACTTCAGCTGGTGCTGCGTCTTCCAATTTTTTTGAGACTGTACGAGCCAAATGATTCAAGGAACTATATGTAAGGCATCAAAAATTTCTGGGCCTGTGTCAGCAATTCACCCACTTCAGCTGGTGCTGCCGATCGTCTTCCAATGAGAAATTTATCTACAATACAAAATGCACAGGGACTTTAGGCACAATAGCCGGTTCAGAAAGCGTGCCAAATAGGTAAGTTCACGCACAGTTATTGCGTACCGCAATATTGGTGAAGTGCACTTTTTGATTTGATGACAATAGGCGTTTAAACGAACGTATACGAATGATGCAGCGCAAACCAGTGGACAATAATATCACCACTATGTGAGATCTTTGCCGATATGAGTGAGGGTTGAATATTTTGGAAAAATACTGTTGCACAACACAACAATTCTACTTATGATACTATTAGGCCATGGGGACTAATCACACAAACGTTTAGATGTGTTCTCAAAGAGGTCGCCTCTGAAAAGGGCTTATCAAACCTCGTGAGTTTGCAAGGATTTTTTATGTCAGCCACCGCCCAGTGTAACCTCTTCAGAGAGAGATCATTTCGAGGGCAGGCCAAATACATTTATATTCTCAGCGCTCACTTACAGTTACTGGAGAATTGTTAGAGTTAGTCATTCGGAGAGTACTCTTGGTTCAAGCGATAAATTTATTTTTATCCTTATCTATGATTGTTGCTTGCGGTTCGCAAACAATGGCAGATTTCTCAAAATTGCAGTGAGTCTTACAGGTGGTCCAATTAAACGCACAGGATTACACATTCTTCTCACAATGGGAAACGGGAAACCAGTGAGTCACAACTGAAGCAATTTTGTAGGAAGGATCAGAAAAATTCAACGGGGCAATGAATGTCCACGAAGATTCCATTTGCTGAAACACGGGATGCCAGTGTGGTTTATCTGCGTCCGACATTCCTCTCTTTCGCCTCCGCGTTTTTACTCTTTGCTGTTGACCACTGACCACCCAGCCCCTGATAGAAGATGTGAGCTCAAAGCTTGTGTGACATCTCAAATCGGCTTTAACTTGTCTGGGAATGATCACTTAAATCCCTAGCGGCCAAACAGACAGTTTGTGCGGAAAATCCGGCTGCAATTTTTGTATACATATTAATAGCCCTATAAGTGTCAGAGCAGTATATGTGTATGCACAACTCTGAAAAATGTTTACGAAGTCAAAATGAAGAGTCGAAGTGCTCCAGAAAGCAGTAACAATTTCCTTTCATTCGTACTAAACCTGGGTAGACTAGGCTTGTGGACAGGGAAACGAATTTATTTTGATTTCTAAGCATTCGAAACATCAGTTCAGTTGATTGCTCTGTGTTTATCACTGTTGGAGGCAAAACACACTGCTGAGAGCACAGCAATATAATTCAGTGTTTTGATCACCTGAATGGCTTTGCCAGAGGGAAAAAACGGAATCTTCAAGGTCAAAAGGAGCTATTTGCATACACCACATCTTTTCTAATGCCTGATGTAGCCAGAAAACCGTCAAAGTATATCCACTAATGTAAAATTTAAAAAGTCGTCCTCCAAATAATCTCTATTATCAATATAAATGGTGCCTTTAAAGAGTTCTACAAGGGAATTTAAGTAAGACCAATTTAAGTAAGCCCAATCTTCCATTTGCAATATTATTCCATTTTACTGCTCACGACAGTAAAGCCAAACTGGGAACCATTTGACAGAACACAACCGGTTTCGCCTTGATAGCGGCTTATCAAGTAGGTGTAGTTCCCAATTTTCAGTATATGATTTGGATGGCCAATTATAAACCACTGGCGGAATACACACATTTGTAAAAACGGGACTGGATTGAACTTATAATCATCCTCAGTAAGGACATCTTCAAATAGATTCATTTCCCTACTTGCGTAGATTTTCCGTCCAAATAGAAAACAGGTTAGATAAAAACTTGAGGACCACGCCTACCCGATGAGCCTTCGGGAATGGCAAAACCGGTGGTGGGCTGGCAAAAAGTTTTTACCGATACTACAAGGTGTGGCGTTGTACTTGGAGAATGTCATATGTAATCCAATTATGAGTATGGTCCTACTTGGAATGCTTTCATTGTAAAGGAGTTGTTAAGAGTCTAAGTGATGTTGGACTTATCCCAGCTAGTCAGATGAGTGAAGAGGATTACGATAGGATTTAGGTTCTCGAATGATGTTAATATGAACAGCGTGAGCATATGAGTTAGGCAGCTGTCTAAATTTGGTTGCCTAGAATAATTTTTTGAGAGCATCGGGACTATTGCGATTTTTCTGTCCAGATCACGACCAGTTCGGCAGCCCCACACGAACATATCAGGCAGATGCACATCAATAAATTTCTGTCATTTCTAAGAAAGTGAACATTATGTTAATATGCAGGCTGCCTTTTTCTGTCAAATCAAAAAATATCATCGATGAAAACCTTTCGAAATATTGCATTCCATTTGTCGAGAGACACCTTCTCCAAGAAGTAACATCACTTAGAGTACATGTACTGAAACAGTGTTTGGCAGGGCTACATTCACTATCTTACAGGCCTAAAAACATTCATACATGTACATGGACAATTTGGCTTGTTTTTCTTCAATAAGCAGTTGAAATTTAGCCTTACAAACTCTGGATGCATTTCGAATCCGTCTGTGAGATTACGACCACGTATGCTATTAAGGCAGGATTGAACCCATACAGCCCTAGATCTTTAGTAGTACAACTGGTCCATAGTTGGGCTGCTGATCCACAGTTGAAATACACGTCAGTTGTAAAGTCCGAAGTAATTCCCAACCGTATCACTCAAGGTGCTCCTAAACAACCAACCGTTCCGAGTCAGCTCGTGTTGACTTTTTGTTGTGACCGCATAGATAGTAGTACTGGGAGATATTGAGGTGGTTCTCATCGGTCTGTTGTACTCAAGTTTTGCAGGTTCGTGGTTTCATTCATTCACAATTTTGAGTCCTGGGGTAACGCTAAAAAGGCCAAACACTTTTCTGTGTGTACAAACGCGTCCCGTTTAAAAAGGTGGAAAACTTTTGCTGGAATGTTTGCAGGCAGTAAAACGAGTGCTTTTGTTTTCAACAAGGTGTGGCTCTAATTTGCTCAGATAGCCATGGATTTTATCGCCTACTGAAGAGGATTTTAATGCTTCTTACATTTAGTTTATACATACTGTTCGAGAAAAACCTGTCAGTAAATCAGTTAATCTCCCAAAGACTACAAATACTGATGCATATACTTCCAGCCTCTAGTGTTTCCATATTGACTCAGTACATGTGAACCAGTGTGAATATTCCGTTAAAAAATAGTATAGTGTCTATCGACCCCTCTGACACATATAAAAGTTTAAATAACATATTTTCCGTTTTCCTCGTGGATCAACTTTGGAGTGAATGTACTATAGCCCCTTGGGGTGCTTGGTAACTCACAACCATAGCACGAGATTACTGACTCTCTTCTGGTACCAAATCAGCGGCAATTTAATACGTCAATTCTGCGCCATCGTTTACCTCCATATCACCTTTCACAAATCATTCAAGCCCCCAGCACAAAGCAAATTAAGTAAAGATATGTTTCGGTAGTAAAAACGGACGAGTTACAGGTGAAGACCCAAACTAGTTGAAATTATTACTCACTTTCTTTTATTCAGATACATCACAAAGCACGGTTAGAAAGCCTGAAAAAGAGCTTCCTAAGGAGAATTTTCTGTCACACGGTATGTAACCGTTTTCTTCCGTTCTGATATTTCTACCACCTCTCAAGACAAAAATGGTAATGATGTGACGGCGACAGTTACAACGATGATGATGATGATGATGATGATGATGATGATGATGATGATGATGACGAAACTGACGATAAACATGACCACAGAGAACACGATAATAGGGTTGACAAACAATACGATGATGATACTAAGTGCCACAGTTTTGACAGCAGTACAGCGTTTCTACAAAACTTTATTTAAAGACCCCAGAACGCAGTGAAGTTATTTTCGCTTTGTACTGCGTGTAAAATTACCGGCCTTTCAGATTAATGTCTCCTGGCACAGCGCAGCCTCAGTCATGCGAATTCGCATCATTAATCTCAGTTGAATCGTCTTTGTGTCAACAAATTATTCACACAAGTCTGTTTCCTTAAAATGCACTCATTTTCATACCAATTTGGTTTTAAAGGGAGGTACATCTGAAAGACAGCGTAATCTCCTGTTTGTGATTTTCTGCTTCCAAGAGCTTTCAGCAACTTCGTGAGTAGTGCATTAGTGAGACCTATTCCATTTTGAATCATTGTCTGAATCACATGACTGACATCCGGCAAAATGACATAGTATTTGGTTACTAACATCGCACCCTTTGTGTTATCCACCATCGCACAAACGGCTGGTCACAATTAGGACATTAGATTGACGTAATGTAATGCTGCGCCAAGAATTAGAGCATTTCCAGGATTTTGTCGGCGTCTATTATTGCTGAGTGGGTATTCAGGATCAACACTGATTTCGCCAACACGACAGTTGCGTCAGGTAACTGTTTTCACCGAATTTCCGCGCATTTTGCCGTCACTACTGCCCTCCTGTAAACAAGAATCGTTGGCTTGCAAGTAGCCTTTGGCTTCAAACAAATAGTTTGCAGCTTGCTGGACCTCAGGAGTTGTTCACCGGTTTAAATACTGCTGACTAGTAATTCTGTCTTTGATTCTGTCGTTAATGCAAATAGTCTGGTGAGAAGAGGGTTGATGCTGGTTTGTAGTACACAATGCCTTGCAAGAAATTAGGATGATCAAAAAGTAGCAGACCGAGTTTCGATTGCACAACCCTGATTTATAGAGTTGGGACACACAGTGGTAAGTACCCGAAAGTTATCATACTAATACGATGCAGGACACAATAAACATGAGATATGTCTGTGACCTCCTTCAATCATTGTAGATGTAGTATTTCGCACCGCATTTTTATCCACAATTCCCCTCCTAAGTTTGATCTCGTACGGCAGAAATATTTTGTCCTAGTAATCGTTACTTCACCATATTCAAAACGTGAGCGAACCATCCGGCCATGCTCACTAAAACCCCAAGATGGAATGCCAGATGAGTAGTTGGATTGGATCTCTAGTCGCCCAGAAATAGTTTAATTAAAAGCGATCATTATTGATGGATCCAGAAAGACACCAATGAACGCAAACGAAACAGCACTTGATGCTCTATGTTGTGCCACTTTTCCGTGGGGACAGATTTTCGTCTACATTACGTCCCACTCAGCACAACACATGTCCACTAACCCAAACCCGTATACTCTGTCTATTCATGCATTCATCGAAAACACTTAACAATGCGGCAGATCGGCAGGTGGTCCATGTTCGTTTTCACCACGATCAGTCGCATCGAAAACACTTAACAATGCGGCAGATCAGCAGGTAGTCCATGTTCGTTTTCACCACGAATCGAGGATTTCGACACGAGTTTTGTCACCTGTGCGGATGGCTGAACTGGATGGGAGGGGAGTACCGACACCCAAGAAGGAGTGAGAGTGCGATTGACACCACCGGTAATCGGGCTAGTACAGCTGTCTGCTTTGATGGATCGCTGTTCATTGCCGTGTCATTTAACTAAAGTGGATGCACGCCGGTGTTTTCTGGTAGGAATTGTGTTGTACCGCCACTTGCTTCACACACAATGTGTGCAGACAAGTGAGTAGGTCTTGTACAACCAATCTTTAGGACTGGGAATGCAGGCTTCCCGACATATAATGTGTCACTACACTTAGGCCACCAACGATCAGATAAGACCTGTCTCGGTAACAATCTGTAACAACCGGAACGATTAAACCATGGAAACTCGGTCGTAACTATGCTTTGATGTCCCGCCTCATGAAGCAGTAAGATGTTTCAAGTGGTATAGGAAATCCAATCTTGACGGTTTGACAATAAATGAGGTGAGGCGACTTTAACAAAGATGATTCATGGCACGTCATGCCGCTAGGTTTGAAGACTCCGGTACCTGTAGTCAAGGGGCGCTCGCGTAAACTTCTGAATTGTCTCTGTTCTGCTAGGAGTTCTTGATAGCACCTTTCAGGGACAGACCTGACGCATCTTGATCAAACGAGATGAGTTTGATCCGAGATGTTATAACACAACCATGCTTTGAATAAAACGTTCGAGAAATTATTGGCTTTCTTCCGGGAACAATAAGAAATACAATCATGAAGCGAATGAGGTCGATTGTGCTTGAGATGCTGGAAAACCTTGCTCGCAAAAGATTTTCTGTCAAAGTGACCATTTTAAACGTTCGACACTGTCGTTTAAAATATCTATAAGGCCAGTGAAAATCAGTCGGAATGACTCAACTGGATCGAACAAAAAACGGAGGGACCAGCTACACGGCCTTCTCAAGTCAAGTGAATTTGTGTTCGATATACACTATCAGACAAGTGCTTCCCTGCATGGACACTGATGACGCCTCCATGATTTGTGGCGAAACATCTGCAAGCAAACTGAACAACTTGATAAACGGATCAAAAGTCACCTGGTTTTCAACCAGGAGGTTTTCCGCTACTCAACTTCAAAGAGCCAACCTAAGCCGTTCGAATAATTGATGCGGCAACTTACATTAGACTGTCTCATTAGATTAGTCCGTAAATTCGTCTAGTGTTTCAAAAGTGACTATACTACGCACTGAAAGCGGTCGGTTTTGAACAGATCATGAACGCACAAAGTTCCGCGAGTGGCTTGACAAACCGGAGCATGTTTTGAAAGAAACGGAAGTGTTGGTAGAACTTGCCTCCACCTGATTTCAGGGTTATTTTGCAGTACATCTCGTTAAGTTCAACAGCAGTAGTTGCATATTGGTGGCCGAGACTGTTGTGAAGATCAGCCTGCATTTAATTCCAGACACAAATTTGTTATTGGCAACATGTTTGATCGCAGTGCTCGATCACTTTTAACCATGATCTTGGGAGATGTATGAATATGCGGAGAGGAACCATCACAGCTGACGGAAGTATTCATCTTCTTGGAATGGACGTACTCTTAGGTTGACCCACTTTGAGTCATGAACGAGACCGGGGCTTGTTGTGAACTCTAACATAGAGATTTCCCTTCGGTGAGATCGTCCTTGGAAGATAATATTGCAACTTTATGGATAAAACGACAGTCATCGTCAAAGCCCTATTCTTCGGAGGCATTGAAAACATTGCTCTGGTATTTTCCTGCATATTATATCGTGTGGTGAAAATGGTGATGTGAGCCATGAGTAAGATTTCGCATTCATTTGGAAAGCTTTCCAACTCTATGGAGAACTCACCGCTTCAGAAAAATTTGAGAGAAAATTTACTGATTGGCAATTGGTGTTGCCGGGAACCTTAAAAGAATCTTGGTCTGTTCTCTGATTTAAGATATTCTTTAACTAAGCATGTTGCACAAAGGCCACCTCGCGTTTCAATTGATACTATCCTAGGGACTTTATAGTGAATTTTCTTGCAAGATCAAAATACTCATAGAGTTGTCGATTTGTCGAAATATAGGTAGCTCGGGTGTGTTTACTGGTGGCTATAGGATGGGGGCTGATCGGATGGCAGTTGACTTGCTTGCCGAGCTTGGAAATTGGCTTGCAAACGTTTCGTCCCCAGTCGAGTCCATTCAACTGCGCACTGACGATGTCTCCTCGACTGGGGACGAAACGTTTGCAAGCCAATTTCCAAGCTCGGCAAGCAAGTCAACTGCCATCCGATCAGCCACCAGTACTCATAGATTTGTTGTGAACTGTTCTACAGACCACGAACGGTTTCGTTCTTCTTGGGATTCATTAGCTGGGCTCATTATCTGAGTTTTAATCAACCTTATGTCCTATTCCAGCACAAAATATCAGGCAAGTGGCGGAACTTACTTTTTGGCAAGTTAATTTTGTTTAAGTGGGGACTCAGATTATTTTTCCTTAATCTCCTGTTTTCGATGGGGCTTTCCTTGCTCAGTATATTCATTTGAAGAACATCATATAAGAGAGGTTCAAATGAGACTCAGTGTTGTTCCTAGTCATCTGCATGTATTTCATCAACTGTGTACGGTTGTTCTGAACGAATAGAGGATGAAGTTGATGGAACCTAAAGAATGCATCATCGTGTTTAGGTTTAAGAAGGGCGAAGCTGATCGTGGCATGTCCAAGAGTTTTCAACAACTCCATCAGTAGTGTGTGCTCCGTTAAGAAAATCTCTTGACGGTTCAACTTATCCCAAATGAGATTTTACACTATGTTTGTACTTCCTTCAGGTAAAGGACAGATTTAGGATGACTGATGATATGAGGAACAACAAAATGTTCGCAGCTGGTAACAAAATAAATCGTACGAAAAAGCTGAGTGGAGTATGGCAGCTCACTACAGAATGAGATCTACAGCTTAGTTCGATAGCTCTTGAATTTTTATTGGGACCTAGGCATACCTAAGTATATTCACCAAATGTCAACTTAGAATATATGTCAGCCTGGATAAAAACAGAATATTGCATAATTATTAGGCACACATATGTCCGCGTCTGGTTAGCGAATTGAAGGTAACAAATATAGTCCTGTACTGCAACTGCGTGGCATGGAAGTTCACCCTCACCTGAATTCGGCTCCCAGTTAATGTCCAAAACATTGTCGGTCGGGTGCAATGAAATGTCTGAAAATATAACCCAAGTCATTTATAGGGCTCACTGTTGGTGCGCTGGTGCGCTGGTGCGCTTCTGCACGAAATAAGTCCCAGTGTTTGGTATATTCTCAGGTTGTGCAGACCAGTTTAGGGTTAAATTTCATACCCTAAATAACTCCTTAAGCGCGAGCAGGTTTCTTAGTAAACAGAGCAATGAAAGCCTCATTTATGGGTGGAGGATTCTACCGAATCATTCATCGTTTAACCTCTGATGCTAACTAGCTAATGTGACATGTTTTGGAATAATGTTTCATTGTGTGTTGCTTGTGGGTAATCCGTGGATCGACTTTCCTGAAATGGTAGTAAGGAATGAAGAATTCCACTGATATGTCACATCGCACAGTACAACCACCGGGTAAATCTCTACCCAATCTCCTTCGAATGCTTACTGAGTATCCTGAAGTACGCATTGTACATTCAGGTGGCAGTCTCTTTGGACCGTCTTTTTTAGGAAACAAATAACTATGAATAATAGGGCAATCTAGTTGCTTCAATCTCGCCCCGTGAGGCCATCTGAAGTTTGCTTCTTAGAAGTAATCAACTAAAGTGGTCCTCCCTGAGGAGGGATAAATTCAGCCAAGAAAATGACAATTTTTCATGCACCAAACTGTAAAATATACATTAAATAACAAGCGGAGAGTTTAAACTACTACTGTGTTCAAAGCAACATTTAAAAATCCAGATGGCTTTGGAAATTCATCGAATTAAATGGCCATTTTGCTTACAAAGGAAAACAATAACTGATGTACCGCATGATCCTAGTCAGGTGTGTTCTAATGTACCACTGTGTATCCTGTCACTACTGATTTAGCAATGTGCCCAAAATCTTCGTGCCACTTTGTGTGCTGAACTGAATGGAGTGTGCTTCCACCGCCATTTCGAGCATGCAACAGACGTTGTTTATCGTTTTTCGGTCACCTGTTTATACGCAGTTTTTCCGGATTGAGTTTAGTGTGAGAAACCACAAGTTGCTGCACAGGCTTCTTTTTCTCTAAATTGCATAGAGTAAATCATCCCCGACGCTAATGGACAGGTTGATCGAGTCTCACACTAATGGAAGTTTTGGGGACCATGTGCCATGATTATCATATACCACTCAAGGTAAGGTTTATTCAAAGAACCACATACGACTTTTGCTGGGAATCACTGTAATACAGTCAGCCGCTCTTGGGCATTCAGTCCATTTTGTCGGCGAGTTGAAAGCACTGAGATGGACATTTAATCACTCTCAGTGAGAGACTATGTTCAGTACCGCGACGGCACTGGGGTTTCGTGAGAAAAAGTAGCAAATATCTGGTTGCTGTGTTTATGGTTTAGACTACCTGACTTCTCGTAGAATCGCTCTCGATATCTACTAATGAGAGAGCTTATACAATCGTGGAATTAGTGAGCATTACAATGCGTAATCTTCCTCAAATTAGCTTATTATTTTCACACGTTCAACTTAGTTCTGGAATGGTACATCGGTTGTCACTTTCCTGAAAAGTCAAACCCCTTTCGATGTTTTGGCCTGTCATTTGGTCAGACACTACCAACTACATCATATTAGGCAAGACGGAGAGGAGATCTAAAGCACTAACTAGGATTTCGCCTAAGGCGTTGACCACTGGCTTATAGCTGAACTTTTCGTCAAGTGAAATACGAGCAGTCACAGGAGAAAGATCTGGAGCATGTGGGTTTTGCTCTTATCAATTTGGACGAAAATACAGCTGTCAAAAGAGTCAAATGCATCACCCAAAATTAGACCAAACATAATGTCAACGGACAAGGCGAATTTAAGATATTACTTACTGTTCGTCCGCAAGTTTGTCATTGATTCATGTGTTTCAACTGCGTCCCCGTTTTGTTCCTTTTCGATTTGCTGTCTTTGAGCTGTTGAGTTCGTCCCGGCTAGCGTGTAGGCCAGCATGAGTTGGTGATAGTATTGTGTCAGATCGCGCATTTTTCCCTCGATGCAGTCCACGTTATCATTAATGTGCTGACTTTGACCGGGTATTCTACCTTTTATGAAACCGTTCAATAGAGGAAGGTGAGATGTAGTGAGAGTTGACGGAAACATCAATTTTTTCGGTGGTTTGCGTACTACACAGTTTTATAATTGGGGCAGATATCGAAAAGGGTTGTATGCTCGCACACCTGAAAGTTGCGGTTTTGGCGGTAATGTGAGAAATCTGCAACGAAATTAACCGGTTGTTTTGCTGTATCACTTGTCTCTTTGGCTCTCTGCACACACAAACAAACAGCTTTGTAAGTCAACAAGCGATCAACAGTATCCTAGCCTTGTTTCACACTCCTGCTCGTGCGTGCCAGAGGTTAACTCGTCTTCCGTTGTCCACGGTTCCTCTCCCAAAACAGTGCTTCGCATGTTCATGGCACAGTGTACAATGAAAATGGAGTGAACACATGTGGACAAGTGTCGCTTCTATTGGTCTGACACGGGTGACCCAAAAGATCGCTCTCCGGAGTGCACACTTACACACACCATCCACCGGACTGTTTAACTGATGTCGCTTCTTCCACCCCCTATCTTCTGGGAAGGACTTGTGGGGAGAATCCTGATAACCGTTGCACATACACCACCCGAACATGTGCTGTGCACAAATGAAACCGTGACTGGATTACGTCCGCACCGGCAGCACAAAAAATGACCAACACGAATGTGCGTTGGTGCACAACTCTGAGGACACAATTTCCAAATAAAGTTGGACAGCCGCTTAAAAGGTCAACTGAGCTGATGAGGGAAGTTAGGATCAGTTTAGTCGGAGCATTTACTTGTAAATGCACAAGATTAAATGAAGGGAAGTCAAATCGTTTTCACGATATATCTGAAATTTGCAAACTTCGAATGAAGCCCTTCCCATTGGGAAGAGATGACGTTGCCAACACTTTACACTGATCAACTTCTGGGCACGCTTCTGATTAGAATATCACTGACGGGGGCTTTCATTCGTACTGCGGGCCTCTGAAAATGTAGAAGCATTTTATTTTCCACTCTGCCGACTGGTTATGCAGAGTGGACAGCTCGGTAGTCCTTGATTCCAAAAAGAACTTGAGTGATGTGCCTTCATGATTACTAACTGAACGGATAAAGTAGTGTGCAAGAACAACATTCATACAAATGTTTCCTTGCGTACGCATGGTGGAGAAAACCACCCGTGATTCAATATTTTGTTTGTCAACTAAGATACCATTTCGGTGCGTCAAACGTGCAACTCAGGTCATCATGGACATCCAAACGAAAGCTGAAATCGATAATTTTCTGAGTCTGGGACACATTGGTCTTTCTAAGCTAAACAGAATTGACGTTTCATTTTACCTTTTGTTAATGGGTTCGGATAGTATGTTAATCTGCTAAACTTAATTCTTGTAGAGAGGTTACTTGACTCATGTTATTTTTCTGCTCATACTCATATATCCCAAACGATACAAGGGGTATATATGCATTTGTGTGTTACTAACTCAGTTCATGCTCTTTTCTTAGGTCCTCCAGTACAATGTCAAATTCACAATATCTTTTTTTCTCTCTTCGACATCTCAGATTTTGAAAAGCATACTGGATAGTCGTTTGAAATAAATTGTTTTGTATGTCCAACAACCTCATGTGTAGTGTGTTACGTCTTTACAGTGATTCGGCCATTATTTCAAGCTTTTAGTACGCAATTGGTGTTCCTCTCACACTACAGACGATACCATCATGCGTGATAAGTGATACGAGGCTAACCGAATATCGCCTATCAACCTAACGTTGGCCCAATAGTCGTATGTAAACTTCTAGAGCCTTTGATGGTCAAAAGATTCCTAGTCTAGCAAGGAAAAATTCCAAAGATGTTTACGATTCCGGAAGCCTCAGTGGTGATTTACACAGAATACCCACATGCGGGCACATGTATTTGGGACGGAAGACTTCAGTGGATCTCAACCGAATTACTCGTTTGTGATTTTCGATATTTAATACGGCAAAGTGTGTGGTAAAGACAGGCTGCGGACATCATACTGCTAGTAAGCATAAGTTCTATGAAAAACACCTTGTTTCCGTATTGGTCGACTCATAAGCAGTGGGAATCCTCCCACCGAATCCCTTGTAAGACCGAAGTCCTCAGCCTTCAGTTAGAAGTCGAGCGCTGTAGTATTCTATTCTACTGCAGGCCGTTGGTCAGCATTGTGAGTGACTCGCGCCCAGTGACGATAGAATGCGTCAGTCGAATAGTTCACGGGACTTAAGTCTTTGTATCTTGACATCTCAAATGACAAGTGCTTGCGAAAACTTTGATGTGACTTTTTCTTACTTCTTCAGCGGGCCACTTACATATCAAAGGCATAGACACCATTTTCAAGCTCTGATTCTGCATTACGCTCTACAAGCGCAGCCAACTTTTACTACAAAGGCTAGAGAATGGAACAACTGTAAGATGATTCTTGGACTTTTGTTATCGTGAAATATCCCGTTTGAAACATCGAAGTCAATTCCTTATAGCATTTTGCCTTGAGTAATACTGACCGACAGTTTGTCAGCCATATTTTCGACAACGAGAATTTAAGTGTCTTCGAACTTGTGAATCTGCGACAGCATCGTGTGACTATTTTGTTGTTAGCTAATTTATCATTTTTAAAGACAAGAAAGCGCCGCTGGTGACTTTTTTTCGGGCCTGACAGTTCACTGCTACCAAAACTATATCCCAAGAAGGTGTATCACCTATTGACACTTTTATCTCGAGTTTGGTGCTGTACTTACAGAAAACAAGGATGGCTTGGAGTCAAACAACAATCGGTGTAAATACTACAACGAGAAGAAACAAAGAGTATGGACGTCTTTCGGAAAGAAGCGTCATAGCACATGGTGTATTTATAACTTGAAAATGTGGTAGTCCTGAATTTTTATTTTTTAAACTCACTTTTTACAAACTGATTAATTTACGATTAAGTTTAGTCTAAATTGTATAGAGGTGATACACTACTCATGTTTTCTAAACTTATTTTTGTTCGTTGGACTAGCTTGAATGCGGAAGTGTGTGTAGGAAAATGTGTAGATCAAGTTAAGAAATTATCAGATGTGGGACAATAATGTCCAACGTTTTGGTAATGGAACTAACTTAATATTGGGTGACATTGAATAGACTAAAATAATTACGAGTAAAATGTGGATTAAACGAACAAATTTTGAAACTACCTGGACGTTTAATTGATGGAATAGGATTGTAACCTCAAATCTGGGAAATCTCTATAAGAATCAACAGCGTTAG
>NW_008751697.1:1506771-1517870 GCF_000715545.1 Opisthorchis viverrini | reverse complement strand
AATGTGCAGATCAAGTTAAGAAATTATCAGATGTAGGACAATAATGTCCAACGTTTTGGTAATGGAACTAACTTAATATTGGGTGACACTGAATAGACTAAAATAATTACGAGTAAAATGTGGATTAAACGAACAAATTTTGAAACTACCTGGACGTTTAATTGATGGAATAGGATTGTAACCTCAAATCTGGGAAATCTCTATAAGAATCAACAGCGTTAGGTTTGGTTTGGGCGAAGGGGCTTGAGCAACATCACTCCATTACCAGTGTGCACTTAGTCTTACAAAAATACAGTCCCATAAGGAAAGGACAACAAAAGGGTCTGGGTGAAGGATACCCTCTCCGGCTAAGCCGATAAACTCTTTCACTCAATGGTCAAGCACAAATCACTTTCGTGATCCATTCAAAGAGCAGCTCTCACACAATCGGATGCTTGATGTCAATTTTTCACCTATATTTAGTCTAAGGAACGTGTATCGACAACTTACTCATTCAATCTTACCAGCACAAAACCAACTGCACTTATGGCAAACCCAGCTGTGTTTGAATCTAAGTTTTTTGCCTGGTTCTGCAGCCTTCAAATGACTTTTTACCACTTCTGTATTTTAGTGGAACACACGTCAACCGCATGTTTGCATGACAAAGATAGCTGGAATGTTTTTATATTGGGTCATTTACAGAAAGGGTACCTTCCTACGCGTCACGAAGACAGACGATGGCCATCCGCATTGGAAGAGCAAAAATATATTCCATCTGGAGAAAGATTCCCGCAGCACTCATAGACGGAGGGGTTGCGAAAGCAAAATAACGTGTGAAAACTATCCGCTTTGGTATTCACAGTTTTGAACCATCGCTCTGAATGACTGGCAAGCTTTGACCAAACAATATCATTCGGTCGGGCTCACAGGAGAATATAGGCTTGCTGCTGGCATATTGTCCGGCTCCACGAAGGTCACTCGTGGTTTCCAGGATATAATAAATGAGAGAAAAGGTAAGAACTCCTTTTATCTGACAATCATTTCCGACAGAGTTTCAGAAAAATCTGCCTGCCCGAGAGATGACGGTTTTGAAAATAAGTGAGCACATGCTTACTGAAGCGGAGATAAGAACAAATATAGACCCGCAAAGAGCTGGACTGATAACAAAGCCTTCATGAATAGCAATGCGTTATCTAATTTAAGGAATGGCCCAAATGTCGGTAGACAAGCCAGATAGGAAACCACACGGTTGTTGAATGCAGATGACCTTCAGAAAAATACATAACGGAGCTGCGTGAAAGGAGCTCTTAGGTCATTGTGAACACAAATGAGAGCAGTGGATCCAAAACGCCTTGTGGATGCAGATGACCTTCAGAAAAATACATAACAGAGCTGCGCGAAAGGAGCTCTTGGGTCATTGTGAACGCAAATGAGAGCAATGGATCCAAAACGCCGTGTGAAGAAGTTTTATACGATAATTTACCCACGTCAAAACCCGTTTCATCACTTCTCTCATGTTTATCTATCTATCTATCTATCTATCTATCTGTATTCTCGGTGATACGACAGAAAGGTTAACAAAAATCTCAGTTGGATAGCTACTATTGACAGGAAGTTCTACAGAGTCATTTGACGCAATTTCAACTACATAGAATGTAGAAATACATGAACTGCAGCAGCTAGAATTGAGGGAAGCAAAGCAAACTAGTATGAACGCAGTGAGTTTCACCAAGAAACACAATGGAGAATATGTCATTATCAATTACAAGGGGGATATGTAGAAACAATATTATCCAGTTGGAACCAGGAGGACGAAAAGTTGAGAAAAAACAAAGTTGCAAGCGCAGGAACGTATTGATAATATCATTAGTCCACGTATGGTATATCGTATGCTCTATGTTAGAAGCACTATCCTCTATAATACACTTTCAGCAGTTGTATGTGAAGCCCACGAATCTGACAGATGGGGTTAAATCGGCCCAGTGAATGCCATAAATCTCTTGACCGTCGAGAAAATACGCATTGCTCCTGTTCGATTCAGTGAGGTTTTGTAACAAAATCCACCATTCCATCCTTGTTGGTTTCAATTTATTGCTGGAATGTGGAATTAGTCCTTTCAAGACATGATTTTGAGAAATTTTCCAGAATCAAACAACGAAGCATTCAGATTTGACAGCTGAACTACATTTGACACTTCCTTCTGACGTAGGCTTCAGAAGGTCCTCCTATTGGACGTAATACGGGGAAACAAAAGCATGCTTTTTAACAAGTTATTTTGTTAGCTTTGAGGAAGACAACAAATGAGCTCGAGAAAAACCTTCTCTTCTGATGATGGGCGCAAGTTCCTGTGGGCCTATTGTGTTGTGCTATCACCGATAAAGATACACACGAGTCTTCTGAGCTTAAGGATTTTGATTGTGATGAATTAATATGGAGACTCGGGAGGTCTCTAGATTCAGTCCTTACCTCTTCACTTCGAAGCATATGGTGGTCATGGACACGAAGACTACACTGCTGTTTGGTTACCAGTTGCATACTTCCTCTTAGCTCATCAAATGTGTTATCACTGACTCAGTTACTGCTCTCGCGCTCATGACCCTCACACTCCAAAGTGCATTCGGAAGTTCGGTAGAGATGTGGTCCAATAATCAAAATATATCTCTCTGAAGTGTACGGAAGCACACTAGAGTTGTTGCATCTTTGCCTGAAACCATCAAACGCGCATATCACGAATGTGTAGTAAAGTTTATGTCCACAATCTCCCGGTCGATCTCTGAATGCGATATCAATCGAAGATAGACGGATTAACAACATAAGTAATTCACTATTGTACTTGATACGGTGCCACCATCTTACTTTTCCGGTTGACAAGTTCTCAGATAGAAGATCTCACCAACTTGCATGATTTTTCCCTATATTTTTCCGGGTACTGAGTAGATTTTGTAGCTTCAATTAGAAGTTGTCACTGGATATGAAGGGGAAATGCTGAATAGCAGAAGAAAACACTATAGCTCCTTCATTCTTGATAGGAAACACCAACGGTGAGCATCTTACGAAAATCGAGGAGAGCTTGCCACTGTATTAAGATTGCATCCTCAGTGTAACTTTGCGTGTTTCCACCCGCTATACATGTGGATACCTAAGAAGTGTGGTGGCATATTCAATCTAAAAATAATGTTTAAGTATTCAGTTTTCTAACCTACGAACTACATGGTCTGGGACATGCAAAAGTTGAGGGATTATGGCTGACTGAGCCTTAAACTGCGACAGAACTTTCTGAGACCAAACGATACATACTTGGTCCTGTTTTATTGTGCTTTCCTATCCTGGTGCCCGTCACTATGTTAGTTATGGTGCTTGGAAGAAGAACCTTCCCAAACTGTAACCCACCGCACTCTTCGAGAGACAGCTGATTTATGGTAGGAATAATCAGCCCGGGCTTGTGGGAATTGACAGTGCACTTGATTTTGCCTTGATTAATCACCTTTAACTTCGATTTTGGGTAATGTTTATGGTTCCAGAGTAAGGGAAGGGTGAAGGATTATGGGGATGTGCCCCACAGGCAAAACGCTTGTCAACATCTGTCAAAATAAAGTAATCTTATCGGCCATGAATTCCTATCCGCATTCTATACAAATTAACCGAATGACCACACACAAAACTGTGTGATATCCATTCAACCAGTTAGCCAGGTTTGTCCGATAGGGGACTGTGTGGCTGGAAATCGGATGCAAAAGGTTGGGTGCTAGTCATTTCAATTCTTTGTGGAAAATTGATGAGGAATCTTACTGGATGAGCTAAGTTTCTTGGAAATATGTTTAGAGAAAAGGACCCAATCGGTGAATCTAAATACTGAGGTAAATAGGGCCTATTTGGTCTTCTTCGGAAACGAAATGTGACCAGAGGGTGAAGAGTACTAATGAAATAGACTATTCTGTCAACAATAGACAGGACTGGTCATGTTAGCTGGTATGCAGCATTCTTAGACTGTCCCGAATTTCTTCAGCTGTCGCACGAAATCAGTGATTGTGTGGAGCCCGTTCTCAATGAGTCCCTTCCTACTGAGTTGATTTCAAAACAATATTCAAATGCATGTTGGCGATCGCCTCTTGTCACCGATTAACTCACAGTTAAGCTTGTGACGAGGAATTTGACTTACTTCTGTACTTACTGCGATTATGACTGTTCAGTTTAGTGGCCAGTGGTTTTTAACTACAGATTACACCGTTCCATGCCTGGTTCTATGTGCACCGTATTTCATATCCCAGTAACCGCACACTGAGGTTCGAGGATTCTTCACACCCAACGTGCTAAAACTGTTGGGTAAAACAGTCCATTATCAAATTTACGCTTCATCCATGAGTCACACATTGTGCTCAGGAAGGTTGTACTCGGATGTTACCTTTGTCTTCTTTACGTACTATTGAATTCCCTCCAAAGAAAGTGGCAGATTACCTTTGATATCAGAACAGCGTAACAATCTGATAAAATCGAGAAGGAATCATTGGTTTAGCATTAGAGGTACCCCTGGTGGAACCAAGCAAGGCCAGTGTGCCGTAGGACTCACAACCACGTGGGGTTTCGAACAGGTCATTCACGTGATATTGAATGCCTTGCAGTAATGGATTTGTTTGTATGAAAGAGTAGTAGCTTTGACATTTCTATTTAAAAAGGACAGAACCTAGCGGTCCACGCAGAATCTGTGCTTCTTTGCTTCCCAAAACGCTAACTGAATCCAGAATCCCTGTTATTTACCTTTCAGCGGTGCCCTCTGTCTGATATACAGTGGCAATAATTGGAGTAAATACATGTTTTGCTAGATGTGTTGTAAAGAAACTAAGTGGTTTTCTAAATGTCCTTAAAAAACGAGGTGTACCTCTTAGCTTATCTTTGACATGATACGTTTAATGTGTGGCACATACGCCAGAGGATCACCCTACAGATACAAAGAAATATGAAGAAGTTGGTCCCCTGTACTGGAAGATGTTTCGCCATGTAATTAAAGTGCGCGTAGATGGAATGTGAGGACCTAGCAGCATAGATTGAATACACTTCCATCGTTACGTGAATATCTGAAATTGAGATATTGTTCTGGTCTATGATTGGGGTGCCCAATGGCTCTCACGCTTGTTGTCTCTCGTCTTAGAGAATGCCTTTTCAGAATACTTTAGTAATATTCAGAATGAACTGTGGTATCTGTCCCAGTACATTCAACGATGCGAACTGCTTTGCAAGCTGACAGATGAAGTCAAACACCGAAATCTAATACACCCGCTTCCTCATATGAGGGCTGCTACTGGAAAAAGTCAGTAGGTATCGTTGAGCGTGGTTTCTCGCCTCACTCAATGTAGAGAACCCTTATGAAGTGAGTAGAGGCTGTTCATATACGGGTGCCCTTATAGCTATGTTCTGTGTGTACCATCGCATATTGTTTTCGCGGAACACGTAGTTCTCCCTTATCCTTGCATTTATTCAGCATTACAGCTTGAGTGCATTCGATAAAGCCATATTGAAGGGTGTCTATTGGCCTCATTGGCACACGGGACACTAGTTTGCTCAAGAGAAGGCCGTTTCTCTCAATCATGTTCTTATAAAAATGAGTAAACGGTAGTATGAACGGAATTTCTCGCAACTAAGCGCTTATGCTTTAAGATGTTTGGGTTCTTTAACAGTGGTTTGATCAGTTCACATTATTTACACAGTACATCTAAAGAACTTCTCACTGAAGTTACTGTGATCGGATGAGCTGGTTTAAAATACTCCGTCATGGCAGCATCCTGCTTTTAGTGGCTGCTTTATGTGAACGAATAAGATTAGGTGAGGTTTTGGCCTCAACCAACATATGTTTCTTAATGGAACATACTGGTCATAAGGTTGCCGAGGACTTTTTAATCGCTCACAGCCATTTCCGCCTATCTTAGGCATCCCTCGAGTTTCCGCCAACCTTACATTCTACTTGAATATCAAGCTGTGTACAAATGACAAAATGCACTCATTCGCGCAATAATTCGCTTTTAACAGGAGATTCAACTAAATCCCAGATAAATCTCTCGTTAATGGAATATTACAACTGAAAATGCCACACAAGGACTACCTCGTGATAAACGGAGAATTCGGCTGTGATTCATTGGAGTCTTCCGTTAACAGGATTAAGTTAATTTGCAAGGTTGTTTACTTTACCAGAGACACCTCTCTATACAGCAGTTTGACCCCCTTTTCCAAGCAATATAGCAAACATTGCTGCGGCAGAGTTTGGGTTGTTCATAATGTGACCTTCATTCTAATCCACATGCACCCGGGAAAATTTGCTTGCCAACTAGCCCGACAACCTGATTTGCAAAATTCCGATCGGTCGGGGTAATCAACATGGTTATGTTGTTGTCAGTGCAACATGTCCTACTGGCTGCGTATGCGCGTCTATGCGAAGGTCTACACGCAACTAGCCCCAGTTGCTACACATGCTGTGAAGGCGACAGGTAACCTGCCGTGAGTGAAACACGTACAGTATGAATGCGTGTGTGTATCACAATAACTGAGATAATTCGGTACGGTAAATTGCCAAAACCCTGTCCAACCCACAAGCACGCAGAAAGCGCGGCCTAGTGACGAAACAAGAGGGGACCAGACCGAATACAGACGCGCAAACCAGGTAAATTAGTGCTAAAACGGGAGACACTTGACTGGCTAGGGTTTGTACACGCTTGGGTGAAATTGATGGCCGGCGACAGGTGGTGGTCACGCCGACCAGACCAAAGCTGCTCGGTTTGTTGTCGTCGTGGTCGTTTTTTTTTTGACCGCAAATGTACTGGTGCTTACGCGCTGGTGTGCGCAGCTTGTTCGTGGGTCCCACCAATTTTCCCACACTGACAATTAGAGAGAAGTGATTTGGTAGACCAGAAGTCGAAGGGCTTGGCAACCAAGTGAAGCATCAGGGTCTATTGAAATTTGCTAAATGTTGTCAGCTGCAATCGATGTGGTACGGCATTTCGCAGCGGATGGATTATTTGATATCTCAGGCTAATCAAAACAGAATGCGATTTGCCATATGAATTCCATTGTTCAATACGCCTTGAAACGTTCAGATGACAATGATTTTGGAAAAGTAGGATGAAACTTTTTCTGATTCACACTACAGTGTAATTTCTAACTGAAATAGATAGTGATTTTTGTTTGTAAAGATTTTTCTTCCAAGCTCGCACTACGTGGAACCTGAGGCATTGTTATTAAGATTCCTACATTTTGGGTGACATAGTGATACCTTGAATGGTTGAATTCCGATAAGGTCTTGATTTAAAGCTAAAGAAATAGTAATTTTGATACCAGAGGATGATCAAAGATCTTGACCCCAATTAACAAAGTGTACGAGCCTGCATTGATTAATCGAACCTCTTATTAAAGTTTTCTGTTGTACTTGTATTCTTTTGTTTTTTGTGATCACGATGATCACCAACGCAAGCCTCTGAGTGGGAGAGTCGATAGATTCCTCTAGAGGTTTCCGATAGTTATTCGAGTTGGAGGAATTTTTGGGTGCTTCTTTGTACTGGCAAGATTGTGGTATCTCATTTAGAGAGACCGGGCACAACATCCACGTGAGTATTTCGAAATTAGCTACCACCGTCAACATGTAATCTTGCTGTTTCACCGACAAAGACGTAAAGTGCTTTTCATTTCTCTCTTTCTTTTCTCTTTAATAGGCTGTAGTAAAGTTTACTGGGGTTGGCCGGAAGGTTTCTAAACAAACAGACATGCACTTTCAATTTCTTCGTGACGATCTGTGACCCATGGAAGCATGTGGGCTAAAAACCTCCATGTATTTTGGTGATCGTCAAGCTTTTGTGTTATGTCCAAACGTTTTGGTTTTACATTTCTGACTAAATAACAAAAGGCTGTTGCGCATCCGATAGCTGGAAAACGTTGGCAGTTATGAGGCGATGGGTTACTGCAAAACTTTTGGTGCCGGCGAATTTTATGTAGAAGAAATAATTCCTTCAAATACATTCCATCCAGAACTTGAGCTGGTTCTTTGTTTACTGCAGTTATTGGGAACTGTATGAATCCAAGCCCTCGTGAGCTTTTGTCGTTCTGATCACCGATAACGGACTGGCTAAAATAAATCCAATCGTCAAGGGGAAAGAGGAGGACCTGATAAACCGAATATCAAAACATGATTCGCTTCATGAAAGAAGGGCTATTTCTCTTTGGAAGCTGCTCGAGATAGAATAACTCGGGCAATTTCGACATTCTGGTCCTTTCTAACGAAAATATTCTTTGTTTTACCTGGAGCAATTGTAAAAATTTGTTCTATATAGTAGGTGTACTGCCCGAGATATTGAGCGGAATTCGTAGAAGTTCACCGGAAACTGCTGGCTGAACGAATGCTGTCAGAACTTTCGCCCCATGTTTCAAGTTTAGCAGAACTTTTGTAAGGCACACCTTAATAGAACCTGTGTACCAACGCATTTCAGACGTCAGATTGTCTTCAGATCATAGCGGCCACAATTATCTGAAAGTAACGCATCATCTCAGACTAATCATTCTAGTAATAATGCAAGTAATATGCATTCGGCTATCATATAAAAAAAAATGAAATGGCAGCTGGTCACCATTTTTGTGCAACAAAAATCAATTAATCTGTAAATGGAAGATTGGTCTTTGTATATCAGTCTTAAAGGCAGTCGCAGGCAAAGTTGTTAGCGCATACAATCCCACCACGGGTTCTTTCTAAGTTTAGAGATGGTGTTTGGAGAGACAAGCATAAAAATTTGCTTCTATCAGGTGAATGCCTAGTTCGAAAATAGAAAAAAAAACACAAAGAGTTACTTGAGCCTCCTGTTTGAGTTTTTTGGGAGGGCACCAGACCAAGTTCCAGAAACTGCTTTATTGAAAGATGTGTTGTGTTCTATGTCATCCAACTTTATATCAGCCACACGGTCGATCAGTTGTTTGCAATTCACGTGAGTTGTGTTCAGCTGCTAAACGGAAGATTGTGGGTTCGAGTTAGTCCAGAAACTCTTGGCATCAAGTACGGTTACCCACGTGGATCATATTCAGCAATCATGAAACAGCTGTGTAATAGTTCTTGGCTTTACTAAGGGTACCAAGATTCACGATGAAATCACAAGCACAATTTTTAAATGCATCAGATACAGATTAAAATGTATCTGCATTTTCCCCTCCGGTCTTTGCCCATGTGGTCAGGGGACGCTATAAACAACAGATTCTGCCGAAATGTAGCTGAGTGTCTCAATCATACTTGCTTAACTTACAAACGGGTTTTCATCGTCATATCTAAACAGCTTCGTGTCCAAATAGTAAGATTGAAGGAGAGTGGGGTGACAAAATGCGGCTGTTGAGACCCAGGAAGTGAAAGTTGGTGGTAGGCAGTTCAGGCTTCTCATCGACCTTATAAGTAGTGTCATGTGAAGCGAAGGGTTTGTTTAAGGGACGCTTGGAAAGCGATCAGTTTAGTACTGGGCAACGTTTTCCTTTTGGTAAAAATTTCCGTCGGCTCGAGTGAGTGACATGAGCTGTCAAGTTTCATGACAGAAAGACCATAACCTAGTATGCTGAATTTACTCAAGTCCGATTACTGACCCGGCCGCCGGTAATTTCACTGTACAAGAGGGATGTTTTCTTTCATCATAGATGCGACATGATAGCTTAGGCAACGACAATTTTTTGGTAGCTTAGGCGACGACAATTTTTTTGGTTGTCTTCTACAGGAATAATATTATGAATTCCTGCATATCAAGGACCGGTATCTTGACCACTGAGTTGAATGTCCCCGAAAAGAATTTAGCTGACAGTTTGCTTCTCCACCAATTTTTTTCATTCAACCGCTCATTCTGAGCTGTTTTTTGTGACATAAGATCCTCCCTCATCTCGCTCAAACTTTCCGCCTTGAACTACCATTTGGTCACCGGATCGGATGAGCTGCCATCAGTGAAGTTCAGAGACGGTGGGGAGATTTTGTGTGTTTGCCTTAACTACGTTGGTAAAATACAATCTAGGGACAAGAATACGTTCCAGTAGCCCAAAGCAAATCAATTGTTACACCCTTATTTGAAGAAGATACCCAGAGTAACCTCCTGAACCATAGGGATATACATTTAATTCCAGTTCAACGTGTCCATCAGCTTTAATTGTACCGCGGTGTCTGAGAACCTCATGCTGAAAGAAAGCCCAGAACTACCACGCTGAACTTCACTTGGGTATGCGGACATTGTGTGCGTTTTAACATTACTTCAATTGCTTGAGCATCGTCACACATTCCGCCGACCAGCTGTGAGTATTTCACTAGATTTCGAAGGAGCATATGACTCCGCATGTAGGTAAGCTGTCTCCGTGTTATAGCTGGCGTTAACTCACTGCAGTATACACGTGATGAAAAAGTCCGTAAGGGGTGGCTAGGCCGGGGAGTTGAATTCACTCGAAAAATTGATAAGGTTGATTAGGCTATGCGGCCTGTGCGGCGTATGCCGGACCACCTTCTAATGAAGAAAGTGGTATCTTTCATCCCACACTCTTGTTAAAAGAAAGTCCACAGAAGGCAAGCAATGGCCTGGTCATGCGAAAGGATAGTGGCTACTGTTGAGTGATATCAGATTTCCTTAAACGATGGAGTCCAAGTGATTCTCCTTGCTCGCTGTTGAACACACAAGGTTACTGAAAGCTTTTGCATATTTCACTGTCGGTTCCTCTCTTCTTAGGATACGTCCAGTAGGTGTAGTCCCTGAAATTTTACCAACCATATGTTCTGTTCATTTCTGATTTCCCTATTTGCAAGTTAGACTGGTGCTACGGGTGGGCTCAAATGAATTCGTCGTCCATGATGTCATCCAACTGCACTTACTGCAGAGAGGTTGTCTCTTGTTTCATTGCGCGTGATAGTAAAGACATCAGAGTATATTACAGAACAGCCTACTTATAAAGTTAACAGTAAAGCTTTTGCGTGTAACTCGCAATCGATTAGAGCGTGAGATTTTGGGAAAATGGGGGGGGGGGATATTTATTTGACGAATCCCCAAAAAGCAAAACAGGTGGCAGTTTGTCGGAAAATTTTGAGCAACCTTGTGAGTAATGTGTTCTGCCAAAGAAGACATACTGAGATAATGCGCCAA
>NW_008751697.1:1475240-1506693 GCF_000715545.1 Opisthorchis viverrini | reverse complement strand
GAGATTTTGGGAAAGGGGGGGGGGGGCTATATTTATTTGACGAATCCCCAAAAAGCAAAACAGGTGGTAGTTTGTCGGAAAATTTTGAGCAACCTTGTGAGTAATGTGTTCTGCCAAAGAAGACATACTGAGATAATGCGCCAACTGAAGCAAATTCATTTGAAGGGTATCATAAAGGAAAGATTCGTTTGGGTATCTCGTCAAATCCAATGTAATGAACGAATAAATTTCGCCAGTTACCTTGCAGTCTGTTACCGAAAGATATAATGTTGCTTGCAGGGCATTGCAGCAGGGTGCTCAGTACATTACAGCCGTCCCCACTTCTTAAGAAAAAAACAATATTAATCACATGGAAATAAGACTGTCCTCCTTGAAGAACCTTCAAGTGTCTACCCAAGTTAGTCAAAATTACTTTAACCGGGCAGATTTATTCTTCTCAAAGACTAGTCTTAGTCTTCATGCATAGTGCACCCTGATGTATGAAGGAGTACAAGAAGACAACCAAAGTTTACACCGTCTGGGTCGAAACTTGTCACACATTTTCTGACTTAAAGGGGTCATACAAGAAACACCAGAAGTAAGTGACGCGAAATAGGGATTGATAGTCTTCTAAATTAGTATGCTGGATCCACACGTCTGGTTTTGTCAAATCGCCTCGTACAGAGAAGTGCCAGCGTTGTTGTACGTCTCCGTAATTAATCCTGTATATGGATGGATTGCTAGACAACCGCCGAATTCTCATAGGAATCATAAGATGTCACGATGAGGATCTGAGGCCGTTTTGATTTGCAATCCAAATATCCAACCTCCCTACCTAACTATAATGAAAAAACGCACCACTTCGGTGTATTTTTGCCTCAATTCAGGTTTTTTTGGTACGTACCGAGACAACTTAAGACTGTTTTGAAAATCCCAACAGGACAACAGGTACAAACGTTTTACAGTTGAAGTTAATAGGTGGGTAACAAATGTGTAGAACCCAGGTTTTGGCCTCAAAAACAAGATATAACGTTTCTTTTTCATCGGTGCCTTCCAAACGAGAATTATTCATGTGCAGCGATATCCTAGACTTTAAAAGCTCGGTTCTATTCGACACATGCCTCTGGCAAACGAGAAGTCGTGTATTTCATTGGGTTCAGCCAGGAGGTTAAAAAGAGAAAGTGATATCAGAAATTCACTAGGGTCTAGAGCTGCCTGATTCCTTAGTCTTTGGGATTTTGTACTGCGGTGACAAGGCTCCAAACATCACCGTATTACCCACTTGTCTGCTGCGACACAGAGTACATCAGTATGGTGAGAAGCTTTGAGGAATTCCGGTTACTTCGTGATCTGATGTGCTTTGTCATTTCTGCTCATACGCGATAGCTCCGTTTATTCATTGCTTCGCTCGGCTTGTAGACTTTGGTTCTCTGTAAAACTAATGGTCGAAATATTACCATTCTTGTGTCGTAATACTTTGTCAGTTACCGGGTGATTGGCGGACTTCAAGTTACTGATTGTGTCCGGAACCTGTTGGTCCATAGGACAAACTCCTAAAGGTCACAGTCCTTCTGGTGGCAATTTTTGTTGAAAGTTACCCCTCCATTTTGCGAGTTCTTGCCATTTGCTGGTGACATGCTTCTTTTAATTAAAACCGGCAGTTTTGTTCATTAAAAATTCTGTTCAGAATCGACTACAGGATCTCGGAGTTGGGGCCTGGTAACAGGTAGTTTTCGAGTCCAAACAACTGAAAATGTTGAGAAAAATTGAAGTCGCTTGTGTCAGGGTGAGAATTTGTCCCATGGATGTGACACTTTCCGAACAATTCTGAGTGTATGAATAATGGAAAATTAAAGTATTTTCTTTACGTTGAAACAATATAATGTCCAAACGGGAAATGGAACAGGCGTGATAGCTTACTTCCAGTGAACTCTCAACTGCCTGAACTTTTCCAGTTAATCTTCGAAAACTAAAGCAAGCCGGATCGACTTGAGTATGACTCGAGGATGTACAGGGTGTCTCACAATAAACGCAGAAAAATAATTTCCATGTTAAAACACATCAATTCATTCAAATATCTGGCATTTTTTATTTGAACATACATGTATTATGGAGGTTCACTGTGAATAAACTGACATTACAAAAGATGTCCAAGAAAAAACCGCCCCTTCCTTCTATAACAAGTTGGAGGCGGTATGAGATGTGAGACACAGTATGCTTAACTTCTTCAAGCGTCACTCGTACACACTCACCTTCCATTCTTGCTCTTAACTCCACCAAATTCTTCGGTTTATTTTCATGATATACGCCAGCCTTGATTATTCCCCAGAACTAATAATCCATCCAGTTAACTCTCAACTGCCTGAACTTTTCCAGTTAATCTTCGAAAACTAAAGCAAGCCGGATCGACTTGAGTATGACTCGAGGATGTACAGGGTGTCTCACAATAAACACAGAAAAATAATTTCCATGTTAAAACTTCAACATCAATTCAAATATCTGGCATTTTTTATTTGAACATACATGTATTATGGAGGTTCACTGTGAATAAACTGACATTACAAAAGATGTCCAAGAAAAAACCGCCCCTTCCTTCTATAACAAGTTGGAGGCGGTATGAGATGTGAGACACAGTATGCTTAACTTCTTCAAGCGTCACTCGTACACACTCACCTTCCATTCTTGCTCTTAACTCCACCAAATTCTTCGGTTTATTTTCATGATATACGCCAGCCTTGATTATTCCCCAGAACTAATAATCCAGAGGTGTGAGATCGGGCGACCTTACGGGCCATTGCTTCATCGCTCCATAAAATGTTGAAAACGATTTCTTCATTGTCCAGCAGCCAGTTAGCGAACGGGACGCGTTGCTCCTTGTCCTCTTTCTTGATGTTTTGCGGTAAAGTGAAATCATATGGGTGAGATGAAGGGCGGCGTCTCATAATACGATGCATGCTGGCGCGGGGAATGCCGGTCCACTGAGACACCTGAGTTATTGACAAAGATGCCATGGTGCCCTGGGACTGAAGTTGCTCGACGGCATTATGTACAATGGGCGCTCTTTCAGCACTTACAGACGTTTTTCCTTTGCCAGGAAAATCCTATACAGATCCAGTGGACTCAAATTTCGCAATCAAGCGTGTAATGGTCGACACGGTGAAGGGATCTTTAATGAGACCATGTTTGGTTTTGCAACCACAAAGTGCAGCGGTGACGCTTTCACCAAGGGAATAATAGGGTTTCACAATTTCAATGCGCCTACTAACATTCATCGTAAACAGAAAAATGCCAACACGCACATAAAACCTTCTTTATGTGACTACTAATAACAAAAAGATTTGTTATCCTTCTTACTTTAACTGACTACGTTTACTTACCCAATCAAATTTTGCGTCACTTATGAGACACCCTGTAGTTGGCTTATTTCTGGACTTATATAACATATTTTGAGGACTGAGTCTGAAAACTAATTTCACTACTTTCTGCTTAATACATCAATTTGCAATTGTTGAGTTACTGTGGGTTGAATTCAACGTATACTTTATTCGCATCAAAACCTAAGCTGTTTGTAATTGCAGCTGAGATGTCAGCTTCAACCAATACCATGGAGAGGAATCGGAATAGTTCAACTGATGCGACGAAACAGGAGAATCATCCATCAGATCACATCAGAGCGCAGTTTTTGATGGTATATGTGAGTTTTTCTATCTGCAGAAAAATAAGTTTTCCGTCTGCAGGAGTACATCTGACTAGGAGAAATCATGACGACCCTGATCCTCGGAAAAAGATCCTCACCCCTTTCAGGGATTGACGACTCCCCACCGTCATATACGATTGAAATGATTGCTAAGCGTCAAATTCAGGCACATCTGAGCCTGACCTGTTCTTTTGGTTTGGCGCACGTTATTCCCTGATAGCAGAGTCCTACGACATTCCTCGGCAATATTTGTGAATGGTTCTACTCATTTTCGCGTAATTTTGTGCCTACAGTACAGTTCATATAATTGGAAAAGCTACAAATGATCGTTCACTGGTGTTAAATGTACTGGTCTTAAGTGAGTGAAGTAACCTCATTTTATTTTTGGAGCTTCAGAGCGTGAATCTTTGGGTAGGTGGTGTACCGGGCACCTTTACATCGACCCTGGGGATAATCTAATCGGATCAGTATACAAACACCTCATCGGTGCGTTGTAAATTCTGCAATTCTTACTAATGTGAAAGTAGTATTTTGATTGGAATGAATCCGTATAACCGATTTGTAGCCAGATTAGTTACAAAACACCCAGTGACCATCCAAAACCGGTCTTTCATTACAAAAAGGGGCGCATAAGTGGCGGTGAGTGACAGATGAGTTTCGACTGGATAAACGACGTGCCTGTCAGCTATCTGCTTTAGGTCTTTCATCGAAACACCATCACATGGCTACCAGCCTATTTTCTTATGACTTATTTCCGGCTGGCCTTTTTCTTGGTTTATCCTTAGTCCATATGTGGTACCATGGTGAAAAATGGCTTGCAGGCCAATGTGCTGAAACTTATCAAGACTTGCTAATTCCATAACTTGCTTGATTGTACAGAGGAGAGTTGGATAACTTCATTCGAATCACTGGAGTTTGATCAGCCTGTCCAATAACGTCAGTTATTTTCAACTATGCAAGCTAGTGGACGATATAATAAAAGCTGAGCGGTTATACTGGCTTGCTGACAGAGCCGGAGTTAGGGATTACTAACCTAAAGTTTGCCGACTACTGCGCTGCCTTCAACAACCACTTCAAAAATTTTCGCCGCTCCTTAGTCTTGTGGAAGTTGTGGCCGGATTCGGACTCGAAGTCAGTGTCTCTGAAATCAACACTTTCAAACCGTTAATACAGCACCTCCGTGGGCACCCCTTTGAGCAACTTTAAGATATCATTCAGGTGCTCCGAGTCCATCGTATCGCCAAACGGCCAAAGAGCAACAATATCATTCTCTGAGTAAACATTGTTCCTAGAGCCTTCCCACAACGCAGTACGTGGTTAGTGTGACCTGAATGGATTAACTCTGCTAACAACGTTCCAGTACACAAGGCCGCTGCCCGTCCCTTGCTTAGCTTAGTTAGATCAGAAGAACTTTGAAGACTGGAATTATTGGACCACCGACAGATTACTTCATATGGAAAAAGTACAAAAGCGGAGATCAGATGATATAAGTGTATCTTTCCTCATTGTCCAAAGACGGTAGTTACAGTGATTAGAACGTATTTTGTACGAAACCAACTGTGAACTAGAAATTTTGGGATAACCACACAAATGGTGCGCGGGGAAATGGAGCCTCTGGTTGAGCAAACGAAAGCTTGGCTGGATGTTGTCAAATCTGACGTCAATCGTCTGGGCTACTTAAACAGATACAGTCGACGGTACTGTAAAACGAAATCACTGGCGGTCTCTGTCAATGATGCTTTCGATCTACAAACAGAGTTGATTCATACGAGAGGCCGGGCGCCCTTGACTGAAGAGACAGCCGCAATTAGGCAAAGCGTGGAGAAATAAACCCTCCTAATGCCTCTACAGGGCTACCAGTTTTTGAGGCACTGTTGTGAATACAGCAGTGCCTAAGGTGTTTTCTCTTCGTCAAACGTGCGAACGTGGACTTCACATGTGACTCGTCACATCTCAAATTGATATCCATCGGCGTTATTATTTCAACCCGTTATTGAGTTACCTGTAACTTTGTCGATCTTCACATGATTCCTTCATGCAGATCTAAATCTCTGGAATGAATTGAATGCATATTATGACACCTGAAAAATGACGTCTGTTGATGTTATACCTGTCATCTTCTGGGCGGGTCGGTAGACCTTTTCATTACTATGGATTCAAGAATTCATCTGAGGCTTAGCTCCGTTGCTATATACTGATGTATGACACATCATATGATTATTCCCACTAAGTGAAAGATAGCAAGAGTTACCTCTATTTGTTGGTCCATTTGTCAGCAGCTTACTGTGGAAAATCCGTCATTTGACTAACACACCTCATGTCAGTGACAAAAATCCCTAATCTAAATTTATTAGGTTTGTGCCATTTAATGTCAGAACAGGCATCTTATCAGTAATGCAGTACACATCTGAGTGAAACTCATTGTCGATCAGTGATGCGTTGATACAGCAGATACAAGTTAACCTTTGTTTCACTGTTTTTTAATTGGTAACACCCATGACAGGCTACAAATGCATTACGTGCGTTACATCGGTCTAAAGACAGGATTGTGTGAACAAACCACTGAATAGTATGTTCTGTGCGTGCAAGTGGACGTTAGGCCAACGGTCATTTCCACTGCACTCGCCCTCACAAATGAGGTCGAATGAAGTCTTTCTCCCGTGAATGGCAACGTGGTTGTCAGTAGAGGCAGAATGCTGGGTCTCTAGAGCATCTATAAACCGGAACGTCTGATTCCAGTTTGCTCAAAAGAACCCTGGGAATTAAGAAACCACTGTCACAAATACTTTCGCGAAATGTGCCACAAGACTTGCAGCTGATTAGGTTAGGAGATTTGGGCAAGAATTTGGACCATATTTTGCCTCGCTCAGTTTTCTTTTGGTTATCTTTTGATGGTGCACACCGAACGCAGTTCACGTACGATTTGCGGTTCTGAAACAAAGCGCACAGTGTATCCACAACTATCGGACTCGAGCAGCTGTTGCGCTGTTTGTGAGAGGATAATTCCCTCTCACGCGCACCGGACGTACGCGACACATGCCTCGTAAGCCTTCATTTCACCACACCTGTAAATCACCCGTCTCTGATGGCGCTCTATGTGCACCCTTATATGTGCATGCGCAAGTGCCCACAAGTGTGCACTTCGCCCACCATTTTACCTTAAAGGGTTGTTGTGGGCAGTGGTGGATAGACGACGTCGAAGACCCGACGACAACGAAGACGATGAAGATGATGACCACGACTAGCAGAGGGACGAATTAAACCCGGAGATCAACCACCTGACAAGTTTAGAATGGAAACAGCTGACCCGAAAATTCACCATTACCAATGACTAGCGAAAGAGGGTGGACAGTGAAACCACACCAACTGCAAAGAAAGTAGGAACCCACAAAGCGTCAGGTGGTTCAACTGCTTTAAACCTAGTGAACATTCGGTCAGTCTAATCATTGTGAAAGACAGTCACCCAACGCTAACTAAAGTGAAAAGTATGGACACCTGATAAAAACGGTATACTCTACGGCTGTGAACCTCTGCTATGGTTGTCAGTGTTGTTCACATGCATAAGTCACATGCTGTCCTGTTTTTATCGTCGAAGCTAAGACACAACTGGTTTGCAAACAGTATGAAACTAAGTAAACAGTCAAGAGGGAAAAACGACAGGCCTTAGTTCCCCAAAAGCCCTGAGTGATATTATCACGCCTGACCAGGAAGATGCAGCGTAAATGAAAAAAACAAGAATGAAGGGACGTCAGCTGTTGACGCCCTTCGTTCATACTCCAATACAGATTAAGGCCAAGAAAGTACTTAAACCAGATGAGGTCATGTTCACTAAGCTTGGTGACTTGGTTCAAAACGTTTCATCACCAGTCGCAGTGACATCCATAGTGGGCAGTATACCAACGGTGCGTTGTTTTTTGGTGGTATATCATTGTGGAGACCAGCAACAGGTACATAAACGGGAAAACAGGATTGCTGAACAATTTCACGCTATTATAAAGCCGATCTACTGGGTGCTGGTGATACCATTGACGGTGGCGCAAATTTTTCAGTCATATTATCAAACTCAGTAAACAGATCACCAGGCACTCGAATAGTTCCTGGTAGCGTTCGAAACCGAGAAGAATTTGGGCGTAAACTACGGAGAGTTGAAGACTATAAACCCACCAAACCCTCCAAGCATAAGATAACCTGGTTGTAACGTCATAACATAAGATCTGAATGTTTAGATGTTGTGGACCATACGGAAAGGCGGGCGGCACTCAGGATCATATCTTGAGTTGATTTCGACAAGGAAGCGAATAAACATGATCTAATGCGGTGTAAACACGCGCCTGTCTCTCAGTGGCAGCTTGCTCTATAGGATTTAACCCAGGCGGTGTTGAGCACCGGCATAAATATCTACTTAGCTTAAAGTAACTATGTCCTTACGGTTTAGTGCAAACAGTCAGTCCTAAATTTAGTCCTGTTCAACTAATCCGAGGTTGACTTGGAGATGAGGGGCCCCACCGCAGTGATCAACGCTGCTGTAGATGAATGTAGCTCGAATGAGGTGTTTTGCGATGGCCGTTCTTGGGACCTCGAAGAAAACCAAATCATCATCTGCCCACACTGAAAAAAAAGTAAAAGATGAAAACATGATTCTGTCATCGTAGGTGGTATTTCAGACGCTGGAAGTCTGCAGCGCTTCTTTAATATTCAGAGTGGGTATCTCATCATCCAACCATTCAACGGTCTCGTGAGCGACGCATGGACGCACGACAAAATAAACCTTCCGGGTTCTCAGATGAGTTCTTCTTGTGCAAAGTATATCAAACTGCGTACTGACATATTCGATCAGCGTACACAGCTAAAGACACTATCATCAGAACGCACCTTATACCATATACCTTTCCACCTGTCGGATATTTTGGACCTTTAAGTGTAGCCAGGGCGATTTCATTGTTTGGCTTGCTTAAAAACGCACCCTACATATTGAAGTAGCGAATCTGTTTAACGATGACTTTTAGGTGCTTCCATGAGAAATATCCGCCTATAAGAAAATGACTCTATTGGCACTGTTTCAGAATTAGTGTCCATGGTTCAAACGTTGGTTTGGGACCAGATAGCATGATTCTATCAATTACACACAGGCTGTTTATCATTATTATGCATATGAATATGGGTTGTATATTTCCCGGGGAAGTTGAACGCAAATATGATAATTTACTTTATTTGACTTCACTGGATGTATTCTACAACCTCATCATGTTAGGCTAGTTGTACGTTGTGCTTCAGCAGATCATTCTAGCTCAAATTTTGTTGGCGCTGCAGCAGTGGCTCTTACATGCACTTCACTAATTGATGTCAGCTTATCGGGATGCCTTACGCTTAGGGTGGAAAGCAAAATGTATCCATTTTTACCAAGCGTACAATGTCAGTGGGCCCTCTGAACAATGACAGAATTAAGTCGAGATAAAGTGTTCAGCTGGTATACCGAACTGAGCCAACGGACCTCAGGCAACCTAATTAAATATCCACCATCTCGATCATTGGCCTTTCGAACAACAAACAGTTCGTGACCAGGTATTCTCAAGTATATTTTCAGCCACAGACCTATCTTTTGTGGCATACTATGCCAGTTCATTCAATGCTCACTTGAGTATTTACCCACGTTACACGAGTAGTCGGGTATCACGGCTTTCACTCTTGATAAGGCAGGTGTCTCTATTTAGCCTTAGATTGAACCGTTAGACAGCACAGCCAGTTCGATAGGTATTAAAAGCCTACGGACAATAAGCAGGCTTTGACGAATGAAACGCCGATGATCTATAGACTGGAAATGGAAAGAGCATTTGATGACAGAGGTTCGCTTCTGGCATATGATAGCCCAATGACGTTCAGACTTTGCTTCACGGAAATCCCTGGAAAAATCATGGGGATGTTGGCTCACCTCAGTTCTACATGTTTACCTAAGGATTGTTTCGAAGATTAGTAGAAGACTACTCGCTGATCTTGCAACTCAAACAGAAATGTCTGCCAACGAGGAGCGAGTTAAAGGTCGTATTTAACTGAAAGTTCCCGAGAGATCTATTGCCTAAAATTATCGTGGCACAGTTATTTCCGAGTATTAACGAGCATGCTCGTCCAATGCAAGTCAAGGCGCTCAAGGAAGCAAGTCGTAACAACACTTGTTTATTCGAAGGTGACTATCAGCTTTCATTCAAATGACCTGCTCTCTATCACGAGAAAGTCATTTGTGGCCCCACATATTCCAGTGAGAAGAGGCATTTTGATTGAAAGGACCGGGGTAAAACCTGTATTTTAGCGGTGCGCCTTACCATAACGTTCAGTGAGATATCCTGAAAATGTTTGGTACATCTACTTTATAATCGCGTCACATGAACTGATCGGCCGAAGCAATCGACTTGTTTATACTCACATTTTCTGCATTCACTACAACAGCTGCTCAACTACACTGCATTTATTTGACACTACGTTTTGTAAGCAATTAAATGGCTTCCCCACTGAGTCATCAGAACAGCAAATGTATTCACATTAATCCTACTGGATATCCACCTCGTGGTCTGCCTCCGCGTCTGATAAATAGCTAAATTAATACACATTATATATATATATATATAATGTACAGCGGCTGCCGAGTCAGATAAACGCCTTTTATGGAGCAGAATCGTTTGCATATCAGCTAATGCTCAGAGACATACAGACTTCTTTTACACGTATGGTTGCCGGTCATCTAACCGAATTCCAAACACTTTTGCAATAGGTAGGAATCTGACTCGCATCAATCACGACCAATTCAAAGGTACCTAGCATTTGGTTTGTAAGACACGCTCTCTGTCCATGGCGTGATGGTTTCGAACACACATGCTGATATCGCATTTGAACTACGCTTATTTCATTCACCATTGCGAGACGCAGGATTTCGTTTCCATGTTGTCCGGAAGGTGTCTTGAAGTAGGATCAACGCGTGATGCTCGGTATGAGCGTACCAATGGGTATACGCAGAAGTTAGTGGTAGAGCCGGGTAAATCATATTTCAAGTAGAACCTGACTATGGAGCTAAAAAAAACTCAAGCGGTCAATGAACAGTTCAATTCTTCTGGTAACTTGTTCAGCAATCAAGTCTCTTCCCTTCGGTTAGTTCTGTGCTTTGTAGACTGCATAGTTTTAAGTGCAAATGGTTCAGGATGCTAACTCCACTACAGTCTGATAAACATACCTCCCCTCCCATCTCATTCAAACACAAATGAATTAAACCCTAATTGCAAGGAAACAAGATGGTGGAACTGAATATACTGGTCCGTCCGACTTCATTTACTTTGTACTTTTCATTCTGTGGTCCGAACGACTCGCATTTGAATAGTTAAAAGAAACCAAACTGTTTGTTGTTCTTGGCTGAAAGTGAGATTGCTGTTCGTCTCAACTGAACTGAAAGTGTTTGGCACGTCGGTTGTGCTGATACTAGAGTTCGTCCAGTCAACGCCCACACACTGTATGACTACATGAGTGCGCTTGGTGTTTTGCTGATGAAGTGGGCCTCCATCGGACCAGAAGATGATCCCACCGTAACATTTACTGCAAACATTACATTATTGTCCGGTTATCTTAAGGTTTGTTCGCATTTTACCACTTAATCGTGCCTTATCTTATCATAAGAACTGTATGAAGAACATTCAGAAAGTTGTCTTTCACATTAGTACCGACTTAATCAGCCCAACAACTTCGGTGACCAACAAACTCCAAGCTTGTTAGCTGAAATTAAACGGGGATATATATTTCTCTTGTGGACGTTAAACAGCTTCCACGGTCGTCCGGAGAATATCGCCAGCCAAACTCACGGAAGAAGCAGTGGCTTGCCACTTTGCGCCTCTGGTTTATGCTTTTGTGTTTCCATTGCTTTATCTCATCTCTCTAGTCTGCGTTGTGTAATATCTTATCATACTACATTGCACTTTATATCATTCTACTCCATTGAATCTAGTTGTCTTCCATATATACATTTAAACACGATCCGTCTTAATGCCCTGGGCACACCGATATGTCAACACTACAACGGTGCGAGGCGTGACCTCCATTATGCCGACTAGGATAACTAATAACCATCACTGGTTATCTATACGTATCTCCGGGGGGGGGGGCGTCTTACAAGTGGTGCGGAACGCCAGAATAGCGTTTTTGTGCACCGTGGGCCTCAACCATTCAGCTGTGCTCAATGAATGAACCACCTTACCGCCCTGTGGGTGCAATCACTTCTTTTACCCTTCGATCTTAATATCTCGGGCTTATAATGGGTGCATAAAATCCAGCTGGTTGCACATGCGCGTCAACTCAAACGTACGTGGCATCATTTCCTTGGATGAAACTACTCCTAAGGTTGTGGAAAACCCCTCCACCTTATGAGGAGTTTCCTTCAAGAAAATATACTGCGACATTTTGAACGCCATACCAATCCAGACATTAGACTGCCTCTATGCAGCACAACCAGTTAAAGAATCTCATAAGTGAAACATTCATTTGGGTCTTCGCTAGAACTAAATTGATGCGCGAATAAGTGCATTTTGCGAATGTGGCATTGCTTATTGTGTGGGTATCTGTCGGCGTCAATTGGTCAGTACAACAACGGAGGCCAGCCCTCCTATTGTCATTATTATTCGCCGCTCTTCCGTGGGTAGCATTTCGGCTGCGACTGTGTTCTTCCATTGGTCCACTCACGTCAACCTAATCACCGCAAGTGTGTCCAAGGTGGCTGGTTTAATTTTTCCGGGCGCCTAACCTCCTGCCCTCTACCCAAGATTCGCCATGCTTCAGAATATTTTCCGACAAGTCTAAAATAAGACCCCCTCATATCGCAATCCTGGACCGCACTTAGTATGACTGGCCATCTCCAATCCTCCCTCACTGTCAAGAAGCAACAGTACTTTATTACATTATGAGGGCAGATGGTCCTCGGAACTTGTGTCAACTGTGCTTTCCCCCATAAACTCCGTTGGCCCCAAATCACTCCTACCTGGTTATCAAACAGTACAGTCGAACTGGCCTCTTCATTGTTACCCAGAATGACTACTCCCTGAAACCATCCACCACCCACACTATTCCCACGATGTCTAAATTTTCTATAGTAAATCTAAAAAGTTCCCCTGGAAGCCACCGTGACTTTGCTTTGATTTCTGACCGCGGACCCAGGCCTTATTGTTAATCTTTCACTGCTTACTAAAGCTGAAAGTGGTGATTGTCATGCAAACTCAAATCCCGAACATGAAATGATCACAACGAGTTCCTTTATGTTCAGTATATAGCAGTGATTCTCGATTAATGAGAGACCTGTTAACATGCTTACGAAAGTTTTTTCTTACGCCTCAGACTTCCCATGCCAGGGATGCCCGTCACAGATACTAACCCTTCGCACCTATGCAGATAATCTATCATAACTCGTTTGCCCTGGATCGACAACAACAAGGGAAGGCCAGAACTTTGTAGATAGTGGAAACCTTTTGATTTCCAGCCGAGATTCCATCATCCAAGAGAACTTCGTCCGTACTGAAAAATGGAGAGGCGCTGTACTGTTTTCTCGTTTGGAATGAGCAGTAGTGTGCGCTTCACATATTCACGGGTGGGTTCGAATCAGCGATTTTCTGGTTTGTAGTCAGATAACATACCGTTCGCAGAAAGGCATTCGGCAAGCACTTTGACTACTGACGCTCAGAGGGGATTTAATGTCATCCGTTTCCCAATCTGGAAGGAAATATGCGACCTCGTAACGACTGACATCCCTCTTCTCGGATGGGAGACCTAAGAGATCTGCAAGGCTCCTTCTCTTCCTGAGCGGATTAAAGTCTGCAAAGAGTACTGTCTTTGTCAGACAAACGGATCATGTGACTTACGTTCCCAGGAATCCCTAAAATGTGCTCAGTTTAGCGGAACACCCATCGAATACCGCTTGAATAAACGTTTAGCTGCCGTCCGTACAAATCAGTCTTTGCTGTAAGGATGGTACAGATGGTATAACCAAACTTTGTATGACTGACGGATGAGACTGCTGCTGAAATAAACCAGTGTTATCCGAGAAGCTGTGCTGGAATATAGATGACGTATATGCAGTAACAAAAAGCCAAATTCCCATAGGCATCATGTTTCGTCGTTGAGATTGATTTCTTCACTGAACGGGTTGTCTCGCGGTGGTTCGCGCGAGATAATGGTTGCACCCAGCAAGGCCGCTTCTTATAGATGAGTACTGCATATCAATTACTTTGATATTTATTTCCTGATTCGATAAAGGCACTTGCTTGCACTCTTACGAGCTTTAAATGTTCCAGAACATGTTAAAACCAGCTCCCCTAGAAAAAAAAACAGGTTTCGCTTCAGTGGAATTAGATTGTAGTACAGAAAGTAGATCAGAATGCGAAATCACCTTGGGATAAAAATTCAACAGTACTGCCCCCAAACTGGCCAAACCTGTCACAAAGCAGAGTAGATAAGTTCCTCCTTCTATGATGCAGCGAACTTTTAACCGACTCAACCGTTCTACAAGTGAACGCAATTTCCCAGAGTTGTAGCGAATGAACGACCAACATAAGCGCTGACAAAACACGTTCCGTTGTGATTAACATAGTATGTATGAAACCAAGACAAATAGACGGCACTGTTGTACACACTGCCACAAACAAAGTGGCCCCCAGCTTCAAGAAGAGGTTCATTAATCTGACTGACCTGCTCTCGTAAACACGCTTGGGGAAAAGCATACGCCTATGGAGTATATATTACTGACGGTACATACATGCAGATCTGAGTATAAGGGGACTTTTCCAGGGTTAATGAAACTCGTCTTTTCAAAGTGTTAAAAATGTGACAAACTGGACACCACCGCCACCTTATGACAACAAACGGTTGTACTTCGTGCTGGAAGAGGGAGTTTGGGAGTGAGTCATCGCTCTCATTGCATGTTCCCATCGTGAATAATGAGCTGGTTTCGGTCCGTTGACTTAATTGGCTCGAAGGGATGCGGTGAGGACCGAATGTAAAAACGTTTTCACCCACGAAATCCTGAAAGACAGTAGTGAATTACCCGTTGTTTTCAGTGGCCAAAAGCCACTCCGCGATCGTCTGGCTACGTAAGGAAGGCAGGTGGCTAGAAAGTGCCGAGCAACAGGATGCACATGCAACAAGTGTGACCACAGAACCCCACCATTCGGACTTTTGCAACCAGATTAGAAATTCCTAGAAGCAGTAACATAGTCTCTTAGCTATCCATTGTCCAAACGCCCTTCTTGTAAGGCACCTTGACTGACAAACCTTACTACTCAGAGATAGAGAAGTAGCTCAACACAATCCATCTTCAGGAAGGGACCGTAAAGGCCGGAAGGTTAGACCCTCACGCCGCACGTCAGAACGTGGAACATGCTTGGCATACACATTTGAAGTGGAGCAGTCAGAATATTTTAATATTCAGCCGGGGACAGAGCAAAGGCGCCAGTTAAAGTATCAGTCATCCAGCCGTCTCCCTAGACGGAAATATCACTAGACTAGCCTGCCAAGGAAGACAAATAGTCGGAAAGACAATGTTGGACTGTTAGTTTCAAAAGAGTGGCCTATTGCTGCATGATGTGCATACTCTTCCTTCGCTGTAAGTGAAATCTGGAACACCGTAGCTCAACAACTCGAAAGGGAGTGCACATACTCGCTACTCAGTAGCAGAAGCTCAAACAACACGCATGGACAGTTTTTGTTACGAACTGCTGTCTTAATGAGAACACTGAAAACGCAGATGACTGACCCGCAGTCTTCCATAAAAACCGCCTATAATAATATCACTGTCAGGCGAGTGCAGCTGTCTTATGCTGATTTTAACGATGGGCTGACGACTGCCTCTTTTAAGGCAAACGCTAACAAAACTGACAAACTATTCGTTACTGAACTTTTTTCAACGCACTAGCGCATAATCGAAGACGAGAAGTTCACATTGCTCCCTGACTCTTCGAGTCGCTAGAACTCTTATTACCCCTTAACTCCTGAAGGTTTTGACGTGAAGTGCGCTTTGACAGGGGATTTCTTAGAGAAATTATTGAAAACACTGAGAGATTTGTTAGGAACTCGTGAACACGGGTCATTGCAAACGTCACAAGTAGACTACTGTAAGGGCTATAAGATGTGCGCTAAGCCAAAATCTGCTCAGATTAGTGGTCCAACTTGGTTATCCTCAATCATGCTACGTTGGTGTCTCCCATAATTATTCGGCACGGGTAGCGCTAGGTGAATCTAGAAGATGGTGGAGAAGATGGCGTGAAAGCTCTCGATCTAGAAGAGTGAAAGTGCCAAAGCTTGAAGGTTTAACGAAGAGGTATCGCAAGTACGAGGTAAAGCTGAAAGACAACCACCAGGGAGGTGGTTGTACAGCATACCAAGAAAATGACTGTAGTAAAACAGTAAACGCCTCTCAAATTCTGAAAGCATATAAATTCGAGTCTTCTGAAAAGTGGTACTTTTGGAATTCGATGCTTGGGGCCAAGGATCGCAAATAATGGTGTTGATTGTGAACATTGTTCTTTCTGTCCTAGGGACAAGCAAAAAGCGTAATTTTTGGAAACACTAGAAACAACGAAATAATAAAGCAGTAGATGCGGAACTAATGACCTGAAAGCTCGCTTTTCGATTGTTCTTATCTATACTCGGGCAGTATCTATCTCGAGGAGTATCAGCTATGGACTGTGTACCACAGGCACATTGGTTCCAACTGCCAGTTTCGATTCTTTGAAAACGGGAGAGTGTGGGACATATAGCCAGCCCTTGGAGACGATGACACATCTGGTTAGTTTGGGAACTGGTTAGCTACGCATTGAAGGCCACAGCTTTGACGCATGAGCGCTATTAACTGCGCGATTGGGCCATTCCTATCGATGGCAGTAGCCATTGGTGAATGTAGTCCCAGAGTCCACAACCAGGGGAGCAGCAATTACCAACCCGATTAATTTTTGTGATTAGTGTTTTCGTACTTCGTTGCCAGGTCATACACTGTCCATCGCTTTGTCGCTTTCACTCAGCACATAGCTGAGCAAAATGATCAGTAAGGCGGACGGACTTCTGGTTTGCGGAGTACATGTCCTAAGTAGCGTAACTTACGAAATATCAGTAATTCATCTTTCGCGAGAGTTTTTCTGCCTAAGACCGTCTAATGTACCTCAGCATTGCTAATCTCATGTCCCCACCAGACCTGACCAATGCTTCGAAGACTAGGATTGTTAAACACTGACATCTCTTGTATGTCCTCTGCGCGTAGGAGTCACGTCTCTGATCCATAAAGCAGTAAGCATCGTACGACCATGTGTAAACGCTGCCCTTAACAAACTGACGTCACAAAAGCGCCATAGATGTCGGAGGGTGGAAAGCTGTCTTGGCCTTTTTGATTAGAGAAATAATCTGAACTCCAGCCAACCCACCGGAATTTATACAGCTGCCCAGGCAAACAAATTTATCTACAACGTCCATTGGCTAACGTGGAAGCATGAGATGTGAGTTTGATCCCACCCAATCTTGTAGTAGCATTTTACACTTTGCAGGTGTGAAGCGCATGTCAAACTATGCGGCAGAGTTATTTAAAATCGACTGCATTTGGAAAGCATCTGAACCAAGGAGAGCAATATCGTCTACATACTCAAGGTCTGTGAGCAGACGTTCCCGGGGCATTTCGAGTCCTGAGGTCTCAGAGGGAGGAAGAGGAAGTTCAAGCACCGTATCAATAACAAAGTTAAAGAGGAAAGGTGAGAGAGAACAGTCTTGTCTTACACCACTGGATGTGGTGAACTCAGGCGAAAGCTTCCCGTACACTTGTGCACGTCTACAGGAGTTCGCACACAGCGCCCTCAAAAGGAATCTAAATTTGGAAGAGACCTTTGATCGCCAGACATCGCCAAAGTTTCTGACGATCGACACAATAGGAAGCAGTTTTCAAATCGAGAAAAACGACCAACATGGAGCGTCTGCAGGAGAGGCGCTGTTGAAGAATTTGTCTCAACATAAAGATATAGTCGGTGTATTCTCGACCATGGCGAAACCCATCCTGATTTTCAGCAAACTGTCTCTCCCGATAATCTATCAACCTTGGCGAAATAATGCCAGAGAGCACTTTAGATGCGACGGATACTAGGCTCATACCACGATGGTTTTCGCATGACGTTCTTGCTCCCTTTTTTAAAAAAGGGATGACGGTCGAGGACCTCCATTCGGCTGGTACTGTTTTCGTTCCAAACCTTCTGCAGTATGGATGTTCGATAAGTCACTAGGACATTACCGCCTTTGAAGAGTGCAGACCAATCGGGCCATTTGCCTTGTCGTATTTGAGGGTTGATATCTCAAGCTGGGTTTCTCTTGGTGGCGAGCAGGACAGCTGGGTTCTTCCAGCAGTTGTGATGAAGGAGACCAACTGAACTGTTCTTTGAATTGCTCAGCCCACCATTCAAGGCAGCGATTGGGGAAGTGAATAGATGCTCCATCTTTTTCGCATATCGTTTTACTGATACCTGGCTTCTTTCGACCGGTTGAGAGAATAAGATGAAACGGGACGCGGCTACTGCTTGCAGCGAGAGCCTTCCCCAGCTCATGGGCTCTCGAAATCCACCAGGGCTGTCTGTCATTCTCCAAGCTCCTGATCATCCGGTGTTTGAGGGATCTGCGTGCGCCACCACAGTCGCTGGTTGCTGGTATGGCCTTCCTAGAATCAATTAGATTTGCTGATCTCGACGATACCGTATTCATTTCATCGAGTCAGATGGCCTGGAAAAACAGCTCTGAAAGCTGAGAGCATAGCTTCCCTAACCAGTCTCCATTCAAATTCCAAGCAATCTTCGTCATCTGCACGACCGTGTTTCTGAATCTTTCCAGCCAGATCACCTCGATACTCTTCGGCTACTGAAGGTTGTCGAGGTTGATAAACGGAGCTGTTCCCTTTTGGAGCGCTAAATGCTGGCGAAAAGCGGAGTGCTAACCAGACCCGCGTGATCAGGGTCCAGTTCCGTACCCCAATCCATAACTGGGGAAAAAGGTCCAGTTGAGTCCACGGCTGTCTTGTTCAAGATGGCCTCCAAGTAACTCGAAGCGAGCCTTTGTGTTGGAAGTTATTATTGGCTAAGAACGGATGATAACTTGCATGCAACTGAAAGAGCCGCTTTCGATTATCAGCACCGACCTTAAACCTATCACCTAATTGTGCTTCTTCCGGGCTTAGTCGTTCAACTTGGCCATTCATATCACTGGCCAGGATTACCACATCCGCCCTCCTTGCTGACCCAGCAGTCGTGACAGATCTTGATAAAAAAATCGTCCTTCTCAGTCCCATAACTGCTATCTGTTGGGGCGCATGCCGATACGACAAACAAACACCGTCTAACGCATCGACCTGCATTAATCTTAATTGAGTCAGACACCGTAGATACTAAGAGCCATTGCGTCAGGATCACCACATACCCGAGGAGTGAAATGTGGAACAGTTGCGCTCGTCCTACGCGGCCTGAAAGCAACCGAAATGGGTTTTGTTTCCATTTCTTGGAGTCAACAGATAAGGAAAGCAAGGTTTCAGCAAGAGATGCATATTGCCCAATCTGACATTAAAGGCTGAAACGTGGATCAGACCTTCTGAGGTTAGTGAGTGATTATCTTGGTTCGTTTTTCTGCAGGAAGGTTTGGACACAGACTAATGGCTAGGAGATAGGCAGATCGGTTGATTCCACTGCGTTGCGCGATGCGTGAGGAAGGAGTGTGGAAGCCCGGTGAGCGAAGAGGTGCAAGGGAAAATGATACTCCCGGTTGCCCAAGCCGAGTTAGGGTGAGGTACCCCACTTTAAGCCCTGGGCTCAAAAGTCTGACCCACAAGGTAGTGTAAGGATGTAGGGTTTTGTTCGGAGACACTGCCCTAGCTTCTGACTCAAGAATCTGAACCACGATACAGCGGCTGTTGGGGGACTATGGCCGGAGTCAATTACTCAACGATCTGACCCACTTAGCTGCAAGAGGCCGGCCTGGCCTGAGGTCGCAGGGGTTAGCGCATTACTTTCTTACTCCTAGTGCAGCTGCGCACAGCAGGTGCCTTCTAAACAGCACTACTCCTTGGTTTTAAAAGTATTTCGAATAATGCGCCGGTGGTCACGGTAAGCATTTAGGCGATCAAAATGCGCGGTTTTTAGAGCAGCATCACTGCTTCCATAAATATGGACATGCTGGTCACCTGGAGGAAACGCCTTAGTGCCTTCACACCCCTATCGTAGAAGACAGTATGACTTTACCTCCCGACCGCCGGTTACTCGCAGTTTTTCATCGGACTATTCCCCGCTAGCCTTCCTGGCATGGTTGAAAATTTAGGAGCTGAGTTCCAGCCAATCTGGCCCCCAGGATCATTGCAGCACAGAAGGCCGACCGTCACGACAAGGTGACAGCTTTAGGTTAGGAGTTGTGCAGGTGTCACAGTTAAACGTACTTTCAGCCTGAGACTAACGACTCCCTCGTGGTTTCTAAAGCGGTCCCCGTCCTGGGCCAGATTCTCAGATATTACTCCAAGCCAATAATCAATCGGCTTTCACTGCATCACTTTTCGAAATCAGCATTTCAAAGTGGAATGAATGAATACATACTGATTACATGCAAGGAAATGGGTCGGACTGAGCGTGGCCACTGACGAAGACAATAGTAGTACTTCCAAGAACCTAAGGTAAAGTTTGATTCTACAGGACATTAATATTTGTCAAGGGATGAGGTAAACCAACCTTACGATTTCAAGCTGAACTGAGGGCATGTTGATCTCATCATCATCATCAATGACAGCAACATCAGTGTTGGCACTGATGCTTCACTGCCGCATGTTGATCTGCAAACGTAGGAAAGAAAGAAGGCAACAGAAGTGATATAAAATGTTTGTGCACAAGTCAGAAACGAATAGTCTTTACATCTGTTTGTATATAGTTAAGTAATCTTCGAAAGCAACATTAGCAAACTGACGATCTTCATGAGGGAAAACGAGAAGAGAGAACCATCCGTGTTCCTTTGGTTCAGGGACTGAGCATTCATGGAGGTTTGTCGTAGCCCAGTTCGGCGGGAGAGGCAACCTTGAAGAAACCTGAACGCAGACACTTGTAAAACAAGTCAACATACTGCCAGTCCTGTGTCATGACAATGCACTTCGCGCAGACTTCCCAGTTTCGTCAGTATGTTGACACATGCTTCATTCAAATATCCATTACCTGAACAGTGAGGGCAACCGGCGAAATGGCTTACCAGACACATCGAGACAACGTAGATTTGATGCCCGAGAAAACCGCCATGCCGCTGTGAGAGAACGAATATTGTCGTTACACAAGGTGTTGTTTTTGAGACTGAGTAATACCAGTTGTTTCAACTGCCCAATCCTCGGGAATATGTCCGGAGATTTTATGCCCAACTGGCAGTTATCTAGATAGAGATACTTCAAGTTTCTACTCAAAATAAGCACAGAAAGCCAGTTACTCAAATGGGGAAAACAGGGGTCAGGACGAAGGACATGAAGAAAAGATGAGCCATAAGCTTCATCAAAAAGTGAAAATATCACCCGGGTGGGAACATGAAAGTCACCGGTAGAAAAATGGGAAACCACATACTGGAAAACTGTGCGTCCTAAATGCTCTGGGAGCCCATCAAGCGAATCGACCAAAAGTAATAATTCAGATAATCGTCGACAACACAGGTCAACAAGCCGGATGCTAGTCATCAATATGTTATGTCTTCGACGTGTCGACAGCCATTAACGGAAGCCTGTAACAAGAGGGTGATAAATAATTGTTAAGTATACAGTGCACTAGGTATGGATCTTACTGACGGGGAAAAACACATAAGTACAAAAACTGTTTGGTCATACTATGGCTACGGGAGTTTATTTCATTACAGAACTAATACTTTCTGTCACGATGGAAGCCAGTAACCCTCTTTGCAGTCATGATATCTTTAGAGGGGGATGAACATTGGAAGCGTTGAAGAGAAGTGTCACAAACGCTTGGTCTAAAGGTCTGCTGAAAAAGCGGACAATGTATTGGAGTAAGAAGTTCTGAAGTTAATTTTTCCCTCTAAAAATAAGGCACTGTCCAGGCGAAAGAGTATTATTCTGAGGGAAAGTCAATAAAAGACGTAAAACCAAGCCCAGGTTCTGCATCACGCCTCTTTCTAAAATTGCAATCAGTCCCCATATCACAAAGGAGGTTGATCCCACAAGCGGAAGTTCCTTCTAAGATGGAATGTTTCGACAGTTACATGAACACGATCGTGCAAAAAAGTTTTAAACCGATCAAATTCAGGTGTAATACGACAGAGGCGGTCCCAACCAGAATGGTAGGAGCAAGATAGCCTACATGGCCATCATCGTGCAGTGTTTATCCTAGTCGCCACAACACACACGTGACCGTGTTCCGGAAATAAGCAAAACAACCGCTTTGCCCTACTCCCCATGGACATCTAGAACACCTGTCGAGGCAACAAGGCTAGTGCACATGGGGTCTAATCGAGATCCGGTCGTCGTGACAGAACTTTTAAGGGCGCACTGTACTATCGTGTATACTCCCTGTTTTTTGGCCCATGCATTCTTCCTATCCCGAGGGTATGCTGAGGCTGTGACGGATGTGGAATTCCGAGAGGCCAATTTTTACTAAATTCCAGATGGCTCTGAGAGACTGGATGATACCCGAGTTTAGTGTAAAGGGTTCCACGTTAGCAACCACCATTTTTCGAGTTGTCCAAATAGTCTGTATGCATAGGATTCAGCCTGGGAGAGGGCCATCGTCCAAATCGTTGTCCCTCTGGTTCTAAAATAAGTTTTGATTTTATTTTGCAGGCATATTCCCGCAACCTCCCAAGCTGGTATTGCTTTTGTTGAACGCCACAACAAAATGCTGCGATGCATATGATTCTACGTATTTATCTTTCAGGGAAAACGAGTTGACTTTGACGATCGATAGCCACTTTTGCGGATATATGAGTCGCTATTCAAGTTCTCCCTTGTCCCAGACAATATACTCGCGGCATCCACTTGAACAGAGGATAACGATAAGTCTCCTTGACTTTCGGTGTGTAATGTGATCTTACAAAGGGTAGCGTACGAGAACATGCACCCACCTAAAGAGGGATAAGTTGCAATAAATAAGGGACAGATTACATCCAAAACATCCACGCCATAATTCGAGAGATCAAGAGAGATCTGCTTTGGTCCGTTTCTGTCGCCGGCTTAAACATTTGTTGGTTCTCGTACATTCTGGATAGTCCCCTTACGGAGCTATCAAATAAAACGGAATCAACAGGTGAAGATTGTACTGTTTCGTGTGCAAGGTAGCAGGGGCAAAACAAAGAAGACCGACACGACGCTCTGGAACATCTTGTCCTAACAAGCCAGCACTCCTTTCACTAGACTGCGACATACAAAAAACACCCCATCTATCAAACATAACCACGAGTACGTGTTCACACTTCTCTCCAACACCTTGTCTTCGTTTGTCTAAAACCATGGATTTCTCTGACCCCGCCCCAGCCGCCGTTTAGGACTTTATGAGAAAATCCCGAAATGGTATCGGTACTGAACTGTGACCGCCGCATACCCCGTCTTCCAACTTGTTTTGTCTTACTGCCGCCGCAACCGTCAACACAACGTTATCGGCACAAGGGACGGCCGAGACGTTCACCTTAGACACAAGTCGCACCCTTTACTGGTCTACACTACTCCTGACCTGAATCTGATTCCACTCATGATATGGCCAAACCCTCTCCGCCTTATCTGCCCTATGGGTAGCACAGTGTCACTTATCTTCCCATTTTTCAGACTTACTCATCAACTTTCACTGTGGTCCGACCGACATTTCTAGCCAGCCCCCTTTCCCACCCTCTAGGATGAGCTTCACTGGATCGTCTTAATAGCTGTCTACGGCAATCCCATAAGTGTCGAAGAACGCTTCCTTCCGCAACAATCCTTTCTCCTCCAAGTGCTCTCCAGCAAGTCACCCGTTCTCAGGAATTAGAGACAAACACCGTCCAGCTCTAACAGTTTCCAATCCCAAGTCCTCTCCTTACCCTGTTCCCTGGATGACACTTAATTACAACCTAAGCGGTGCAGGATCCTGTAGGTGTGAGCACCCTACATCACTCATCATCAGTGGCTGAACTTATATGCCACCCTCTCTCTACATCATTTCCACGATGACTGAGCCTTATTACTTGTTACGACAGTCGTAAAAGACCCCTGCCCCGCTTACTTCAGAACTAGGCTTAGTCTCTCGTTTTCCAACTGGAGATTGGGAGTGGAGCTACGCGCTGAAGGCAATAGCTTGAATGCAAGAGCGTCATTGAGGGTACGACTGGGCCATCTCTGGCAGTGTCTCAGACCATTTATGTGTTCCATCTTGAGGTCCCCATACAGAGAGACGATAATGAGCAGCGAAGTTGAGTTTGCTGATAATTGCCTTCACACTTCGCAAAGTCGTTGTTTGACCTTCGTCGGCTTGTTTCCACCCCCTGCGTCGTTGTGCGAAAAGAACCCTTTGAGGAAGTCGGTCGACTGGCCTACGAAGCACGTGTCCATCCGAAACCGGTGGTTGTGGTGAACCCAGAAGAGTAAACACGCGTAAACACGTTCACGACCATGAGAGGAAAAAAGAGCCTCTGAGGAACAAGAAATTATAATGGCCGCCCCTCATCGCCAGACACTACCATACTTTCTGACAATCAGTGGAGTCCAGAGCAGCTTCCAGATTGAGAACGGCTATTGTTGGTTGTCGGAAGGAGTGGTGCAGATCCAGCACCAGTCACAAAGTGGAGACATGCAACACCGGCGCCGACCACGGATCAAACTGCTCCGAATAATACCAGACAGCATCTCTGAAGCGATGTTTCGGTGGTTTTCATAAGATGTTCTCCAAACCTTTTTGAAGACAGGGATCACTACCTAGGAGCTCAGTTCTGTTTACATTTCAGATAATTTAGAATAAAGTCGTCAGGATGGCCGGAAGCGACTGGTCATCCTTTTTAAAGAGCATAGGATACAGCCGCCTGGACAAGGCGCTTTGTTGCGCTGACGCGACGAAACTGCTTACAGGACTTCCGTTTTCAATGACCTTTCAATCGCACTACTCGAGTCAATATGACCCTTTGGGAGGTTGAGTTGAGTGAGGCCAGCTAAACTGTTACTCAACGACTGACGCACCTACGATTTTAATTTCAACAGTGCAGCTTCAAGCAATTTTGCGACGCTGAAGTTAGCTCAATAAATATGAGGACGTGTTTCACACCGACTATGTCCAACTCGATGATTTATGCAAAGTTTGACTGCTGCTGCTCAAACCAGGAACAACCGAGTATGATCGGTTCACATATTTAGTATTCCCCAAACTCCCTCGTAACATTGGCTTCGAAGATACCACCACGATCCTGGCCCAAATATTCTATAAGCAAGGGTCTCTGTTCAATATTGGCCATCAGTGTCTCGAGATTACCAAAAGTGATACTGAAAATGTCATTAGGTATGAATGATCAACAAAGAATCCAAGTGCTTCAACCTGAACACCATGAACGAGGATCAATAGGGGTGACTCGTCTTCGTGGCTGATCTTCAGTCTATGATGTAGATATTCGAACCTGGATACTGAATAAAAAGCCCAACAGGATTCGGAGTTGATACTTCACCGAACACCAACATCTTACCAACTACAAGCTGCAATGATTGAGTATTCCCAGTCCTTGGCCTGGCATGGTACGCAAATTACAAATGGGCCCCTAGAAATTCGCGCACACCCTGCTGGTTTTGTGACGAATGGCAATCTTCACGCCGTTGTCTCTACAGAAACCACAGCTGCAGTAAGCGCAGGCAAAGGGGCTGTAGGGACAACCAACAGAGCTCGCGCAGACATCCACCTAACAAAAATAACGCACTATTGGCTCTGACTGCCCCATTAGGGATGAAATCATCCAGTCGAAGGTACACCGGCTGCCCGGCAAATTGATGCAGGTTTGGACCTTCCGTTGACTGTAAAACGAACCCGCAACGTGGTTGGAAAGTCACCAGTGGAACAAAAAGTGCATCGTTCCCGGTGCATCTGGTGGGGGCCTCAAAATGAACTGGAAGTTGGACTGCTCTGTGACTTTTAATAGAGTTGAATTTAACGGTACTTGCCGCCTCAGAAACTATAGAGGTATCGATCTCATATATAGACAGACAGATAATAGATGGGCCTCTACTCTTGAAGCAACCTCTTGATGCCGTTTGTAACCAAGCTGCACACGGCGACTTGGTGGCCGCAGCAGTTACATCCCAACGGGATACGAGACACAACGGATACTTGACTCATGAAGCCCGACACCCGTAATTCTCTTACTTCTGTCTGTGTTAGTGAATCCCGTTGTAGCGCGGACTCCGGTGTCAGGTAGACCGTTCCACTGCTATCCATAAACCCAAGGAGAAGTGACCGATACAATGGGAATCACAGCAGAAATGTTAAGGCCACATGACTCGGAGATTCGTGGGTACTACCCAAGGTGGATGCTGGGTTGAATACTATGTCAAACGGGCTGCAGATCCCAGGAGTAAGTGCATTAGGTAGTAGAGGTGGATGCTGGGTTGAATACTATGTCAATTGTGTCCATTGCGTTCCCACAATGGAACCACGCTGCTGGAACATCGGGAAACCATGATATGCCTCCACAGTGGACGAGGCCGGCCAGGGCCATCTGGATCAGATCCCAGATCAGTATGCTCTTTACCTCAGGAGGTGAAGGTCTGAGAACGTACGCACACCAGACCCAGAGGTCTCCCGTGACCGAAACTATCACTAATAAAACGGCTCTCTAAAAAGAAAAGCGTCCCAGTTATTGGGCTGAACGCTTTAAATAATCCTACTAGCTAACTGCAGTAGCTAATCCGAATTCCAAACTTAGAACGCACCCCTGGATAGTGGAGTTAGAACACCTGACGGCTTCGGAATAAGCGAATGCCTCTTTCCCTCAAACATCATCAATCTGCTGATCTGATAAACAATAACCAGGTCGGTCGAAAGATGGAGGTGAAATCCCCCCTGGACGCTTGTCTAACCCATTTGCCTACATCTGGGCGGAAGAGACCGTCCCAATCACATTGGGTGAATTGTCGGTGGTGTCCATTTTAAAAACGGCTCTCACGATGAATGCGACAACCACAGAATAATTAGTTTAACCTTTGAACTCTTCACATCGCTTACTGTAGGTTTTCTTACGAAGAGACGTGAAAACGAGACCCAAGAAAAAAATCAGAATTCCGGTCGGGAACTGGCCGTGTGGACCATATTTCACACTCCGTCAAGTGTTAGGGTAACGGTATGCGCTTAGGTGCCACATTCTCAGCATACTTTGACTTCGGGAGTGGGCTCGACTATGTCGACCGGTTAGTTCTTTTCAACGCCCTTGCACAACAGAGCACGCCCCAGAAGTTGATGGGAAACACGTACTGCTTGCAGTCACATACTTGTGGGCGTGAACGAACGAGGAACTCTCCAGAAGCTTCCCTAATTGCATGAGTACATACCTGAAAACGGGAGTTTCACCTCTAGCCTGTAGTCACAGAAGCGATCGAACGTCGCGAAATTTCTAAACATGCGTGAACATCGTTAACCCTCACGACGGGTTTCTTCGAGGGTAGCTGCACGTGTGACGTCAAGCGGCTGCAGTACGAGCTGTGCCTATCAGTTTTTGGCCGTTTGGACGATACGTACTTGCAAGTATCTCGCTCAAAAGGATTCTTCCACCTGGTACGCGAAGAGAACGACCCGACCAGGTAAACCGAAGACTCAATTAAGACAAGCATATATAAGTATCTTGAGCCTGAAATATATTTAGGAAAAATATACGGTTTAGGTTATGCCAACGACGAACTAAGTCAACTGCGGGTCTGGACAAATTTTAGTTAATGGTAGAAAAGAGAAACCAACCAACCGTTGGATCGCCATGGGGAGAACTTAAAAGCCACTCAGACAAAGCGAACAGAGACTGATGGTCAGTTGTGCCGAAGGAAACCAAAAACATGGGAACGTTTGAAAGCCTGCTGGTGCAGGACAAAAAAGTACACAGCTGTTTCTTGAGTGCATAGTTTCGATGGACAGCGGGATGCGTAAGCAACGGCATAAAGAGGATACGAAGTGAAACCATCAACTGCCGTGACGACGTTCGTTGGGCAGTACATGGCTATGTGAATGAGCAACAGGGACAGACGGTGCGGCACGCGTAATATATACCACGCGTCGATAACCGCAGGTGGTAGCAAACGAGACTGAATAGTGAGTAGCAGTCAGAAAAATGCAATCTTCTTGGAAGTGCGATTGCATGTACAGCACTACATTCGATTGGTAACAACAGCAATGCCCATAACTGACTGGATGACACAGGCTCACTGAAAAAATAACAATGGGTATCGTATGGAAACTAAGAGCTACACGCCCAAGAGAGGGATGGACCACACAACAAAACATGGATAGTACGTGCTGGTGGGAAATTGCTTGGAGTAATTAAACAGAAAGGTAGCTGTTACAAGTCAATGTGAGTAACACGGAAGGATGTGCGCCAAACAACCGAACAACGACCGATGCCGGGTGAGCCGACTTTCTCTGATGATGGACATGCTGGAAGAGGGCCATATACCTAGGTCAATTTCAGTACCTAGCTTCGTATTTAACTTGTGCTAAGCTGCCCATTAGTACCGTGATCGTTCAGCTGTAGCGCCCTCCTGGTGCCAAGCTGCCATGCCACCAGAAGGAAGCACGAGGGCTAGGATATTGCCAGGTTGCTCAAGCCTAAACAAGGGGAATCGAGAGGCAGAGGTCAGGTCCGAACTACGGATCTTTCGGTCAGTAAATTCGCGCTCTAACCACTTGGGCCATCCCCACATCAATATCAGCGTAGTAGAAATCTGTGCTGAGAGGGATGTGCCAAATTGTTCGCAGTGAGGTGAGCTCCACATGGCTCAGTGGTTACAGCGGGAATTTAATGACCGGAAGGTCCGCGGTTTAAGCCCGACCTACGAATCTAGACACCTGTCTAGGCTAGCGCAACCCGGCATAATCACGTCCCTCATGCTTCCTTTGAGTAGCGTAACAGCCAGACACTGGAGGATTATTATTATTATTAGTAGTAGTGATGTGGCTCGCTTCCATTACGTTGCTTTAGTGGAGGAGACATACAGGACCGATTTCCAGAAAATTCATCAGGCTGATGCAATGTCCCTCCTTAAAAAAACCAGCACGCAGTTGAACGGACCAGAAGCTGCAGCTACCCAGTCACCCACATACTTGACTGTTCAGCTCACAGTTGCTCACTGGATCACGAGGTTTGTTTTTTTCTCATACTCACGAACCACGTCACATTAAGCTGACTTATCGGACATCGATTGTCTGCACCGTCTCGTGAGCGTAGCAACTAGTCATGCGCTGACGCGCCCACGTACGCGCAAACGGACCTACATATAGGGAAACCGAACAGTCAGCACACACACTCGCGCGCGCGCAGGGAGCAAGGCGCCAGCCGAACACTCCAAGTCCACGGACAACTATGGAATACGTATAGCAGCCAAACTGCGGAGAAAACACGTTCCCGACGTCCGAACATTTACCAAGGGACTCACACGATAAGTCCCCTTCTGACTTGCTCCACTTTATATCGCCTTCATTTTATACGTACTGCAAATCGCTTCTGTAAACTACTGTCAACCACAGTAAAGTTATTAGTGCATGTACCTTCTGATTTGTATTATGACCATCATCAACAGTGCACTAATAAAGCTACCCACAAGGATTCGAGATCCTCTGGAAACGAGGTCCCAAATAGGCTTTGAAAAGATAATTGCAAGATACAGAGATGAGCCGACATTTCGTTGAATGCGGAAACGTTGTAAATAAAAAATCAGCCAATGGAACATACAATGAACATACCTCTCCCGGAAGACAAAAACGTACTATTTAAGTAGGCGAAACAGAAAATAAGCCAACCGCATTATCTTTGAGGGACAGAAACGAGGGAACCACGAGTGACGTAATAGTGGTATCTGGAGTCTATAGACACCCTGCAGGCCTGTATTCCCCACCAGTGGCGTCTAAGCGACTTGGTATTCATGAAGAAGGATGTTTGTCAACTCTTGCACAAGAGAAACCCCTTCAGCTGGTTGAGGCCAAACGAGGCCCACCCAAAGATTGAAGGAAACAACTTCCACACTGGTGAGGCATTTCCATCTGGTGTTTCGTCAGCCGCCAGTTGACGAGCGACTGGCTCTGATCGACGCTAGCCTTCCCTCTGCCTGGAAGGAAGCGATTGCCACGTCAATCCACAAACCTGTTGACCACTTATCGCCCAACAGCCTCAGGTCTACCAGCCTCACTAGGGTACCGTGCAAGGTGGTGGAACACGTTCTGAAGCAAGCCACTTCACTACTACTAACAATGATAATAGACACTCGGCGGAGAACATCGTGCGCCTTTCAGGCAAGCTAGGCGAAAGGAGCTCTGGCCAATATTAAATTTTTTCTCTTCAGGTACGAATGTCTGATGATTTTTGTGTTGCAAGAGTTGATAAGGCTGTTTTCCTCAACCAATGACTCGAAATTCCCTAACGACGCCAGCATCCTAGCATATATGCAACCGCAATTCAGCTTTCAGTCATTTACAAAGACGCCAAGAAAAGTCGGCGGCTTGCGATTTGGACCGGGCAGCTGGTGTACCAAGGCCGAATGTCAGGATGGTATATAAACTGGTGCCAAGCTACAAATGGTCACTCCTCGCTTGCTACACTTGCGGTCCGGGTGCACACGATGTGCAGAACGCCACCAGCACGGTTTCAACGACACTAATGCCAATTTTGCCTAGGCCGAGTACCTCATCAACTGGATTGTTGTCAAGTAACATGGTTAAAGGTGGCATGATGTCTTTTAGATTCAAAGGATGTATCCACGGACGAACGCGACGTAACTAGAAAGATTACGGAGCACTTCCCCGGCCGTTGTACAAGCGGGGTACTCTTCCCTGTCCAGGGCCCGTGGTGATTCGTCCGCGGTACCTGCAATGGGGGAAGAGAGAAAGGGAGGGGCACGTATAAGGTCATATGAAGAACGGGCAAGCAGATACATTCGAGTTTCAAATGCGTTACACGCGTCGAAACCGTACATCGCGCAATTAACGTTATATTGGATTCACCATACATTTAAACAAAGTAGCTTCAGAGACACCTTTTTGGACAGAGCCCAAACTCTTGGTTTGTTGCGTCTTTTGCTCTAGAAAAGCTTTCATTCATTAGCGATTGCGTTCTATTTGCGAAATAGCGTTGCAAATATTGGCCACTATTGGTCACCACGGTTGCACGGGTTGATACACAGGATCGAGGCTTTTGCCCAAGTTTCCCGGGTCGGTTTTGTTCTTGTCGGTAAGTGGCTGTCGTTCACCTGAAAGGCACAAGTGAAAAAAGAGTGTAGCACTGCTCTTTATGTTCTCAGCGCGGGGCAGTATGCTTGCCAGCGCGAGGATTCGCATAAATAAATGTCTAATAGTGCTTTAAATTGGGTTCTAGAAGGAGCGTGTCAGCCGTCGGAGGGAGGTCATTCCACGCAGCTACTACCCGAAATGAAAAAAAATTTGTCTAATGAATGTGTGTGCCCTGAGCTTGAAAATTTTATTACTATGTCCCCGCCGGGTGTTTGCTGGGTCAACGGTAAAAAACCTGTTTGCCAAGCTTTGTTAAAGCAGGGCGTAAGTAAGAATAAGGCCCCCTCGGAGGCGACGGTACTCC